>NC_061068.1:4845182-4940182 GCF_021917145.1 Hypomesus transpacificus | reverse complement strand
CTGACTGGCCACAGCACACTCAGCACACCTGCAACAAAGAACACAACTCATGCAATCCCCCAGGTTCAATACAGCCACGGGTATTCACCTACTCACATTCTCTCTGCTAATGGATTTGTGACATCTCTGTGTTAAGGTCACAGCCCAAGGTATTTACAGGTATTGGCAGCATCAACTGGCACCCTTTTGTTTGTGTGCCATGACTTGTCTACTGTGTGTGGCTTTCTGTTGTCCAGTTCAGCTTGTTTGTACTCTGGATATGATTCTATGACTTAATAGTCTGTTTAATGGAGTGGTTTATCAGACTGTTTACTCATACAGCTGGGAAGAATGATCGTCATGCAGTTTTTTCCTGATCTGATCAACATAAAAAATTGTTTTATTCACCAAACGCACACACAAATATACTGTATATACAGTGTTTTTACAATAAGCAATGGAGGAGTCAAGCATGGACTCCAAACATCTGATTCATAGTACAGAGCAACCACTTGGCAGTGTTTAGTTATTGACGTTTCCCAAGGAAAGCCACGATGATAGGCTCAAATGGATGTTCTATTGACCAGAGCTCATCACCTAACCACAGTGAAGTCCACAGAGTCAATTTAAACAGAAGCCTTAGTGAGGCTTCATGTCTATACGTATTCTGTGATCGTCATGTCATAGCTGGTTGTGTTTATAGCATAGGTACGCCCTGTCATACCGTAGGGTCCTGTTCCGTGGAGACTGTACTTGGGATTCTGACAGACCCTACAGTACGTTGCCTAGGAGACGAACTAAGATGTTGCCTGTGTGTTTTACAGCTAGACAACCCGGATGAGCAAGCGGCCCAGATCCGGAGAGAACTGGACGGCCGTCTGCAGATGGCTGACCAGATAGCCAGGGTAAGCATCCATGGACAGATTATTTGATCCAACCTGTACTGCGTATAAGATCCAGCGGCGCTATGGCAACTGCATGGTGTGTGTGTGAGAGTGTGTGCACTACACCCTCGCACTACAAGAGTTCAGGGCACATCTTGACATAAGCACAACAGGCTCAATAATGCATATCATGTCAGGGAGAATAAAACTGCACAGAGGTGTGTGTGTGTGTGCACGTGTGTACGTGTGTGTTGGCACAGTATACCCCTTTGTATAGTTGACGTTGTAGTCTTACATAGTGTTGTCTGTATGTGTGCAACAGGGCGGCAAGTTTCCCAAGTTTGTATCCAGGGAGATGGAGGCCATGTACATCGAGGAGCTGCGCTCCTCAGTCAACCTTCTGATGGCCAACCTGGAGAGCATGCCCGTGTCCAAGGGGGGAGACTTCAAACTGCAGAAGCTCAAGCGGGGCCACAACACCTCCATCATAGACATGGGCCAGGAGGACGAGAACACGCTGTCCAAGTCTGACGTGGTGCTCTCCTTCACCCTGGAGGTACGTTTACATTGACTCATTTAGCAGACGCTCTTATCCAGAGGGACTTACAGTAAGTACAGGGACATTCCCACCCGAGGCAAGTAGGGGGAAGTGCCTTGCCCAAGGACACAACGTCATTTGGCACGGCCGAGAATTGAACCGGTAACTTTCTGATTAATAGCCCAATTCCCTAACCACTCAGCCATCTGACTCCCTACACCACCAGGCAGGCCCTTACTGTAAGGGCCTTACAGTCACAGTGGAGCACAGAGCAGATGGACTCTGGAGATAGGCCTACAGAGAGGCGTCTGATGTCATTGTAACCTTTAACCTTCTGGATTAAACCAACACAGATGGTCTGATTTCTGGTGTTTTAAACGTGTCAGTACCATAGGGTATTACATTTATTATGACAAATATTATGTGTTAATGCAAATGTTTGGGATTAAAGGATTTTAAGTTATACGGAGCCGAATGGGAAACTGGAAGTGATTTTTGTAACTTTTTGTCTGCCTCTGTGCGGCTTCCATGTTGACTGTCAACAAGGCAACTTCTGGCCATCTCTCCCCTCTCTCTCCCATATCTACTTGATGTTACCCGCTCTCTCCCATATCTACTTGATGTTACCCTCTCTCTCCCATATCTACTTGATGTTACCCTCTCTCTCCCATATCTACTTGATGTTACCCTCTCTCTCCCATATCTACTTGATGTTACCCTCTCTCTCCCATATCTACTTGATGTTACCCTCTCTCTTCCATCCTCTCTGCCTTGCTCCTCTCCAGGTGGTGATCGTGGAGGTGCAGGGCCTCAAGTCTCTGGCTCCTAACAGGATTGTCTACTGCACCATGGAGGTGGAGGGGGGGCAGAAACTCCAGACAGACCAGGCTGAGGCCTCCAAGCCCACGTAAGTACAGCACACACACACACTTTCACACACCCTAACCCCCCCCCACACACACACACACACACACCCCACACACATGCAAATCAAGGGAAAACCTATGTTCATTGTGATGTAACCTATAGTCTAGCCCATTGAAAGAACAACAGGCTTGGCATTCTTGTATTTTATGTAACCGGCCAAGTGGGTTAAAAGCTGTAAAAACTCAGCCTCGTGAACCAGTCGGCGGGTGATTACATCAGCCACTGGAGTAGGAAGCACACGTGAGCTACTGAGGTGATGAAGCCTGCTCTCACTTCCTCTTTACACACGCCCCCGATCCCTCTCGTGGACTTCCTCTGATCTAAGAGGGCCAAGCCCCTGCAGCTGACTGGCTAATTCCTGCGGTACAAGTTCTACTGGCTGGATGAAGGGTGATACTGTACAGGGTGGATGAACAGTGATGCAAGTTGGATGAAGGCTATGCAGGATGGATGACGGGTGATGCAGGTTGGATGATGTATGGATGAAGGCGGATACTGGGTTAAACACAGCGGATAAAGGGTGGATGAAGAGTCCTACAGGATGGGCAAAGGGTGGGTCAAATATGTCCCTTAATGTGTGTTTTTTCCTTCACCTCCTTGCGTCCGATGACGTAGTAGAACCAGCACATAGTACACTTTGTAGAAGAGTCCATGACTGCACAGCAGTATCAGCAGTACTGTAAGTGAATGGTTGTCAGTTAGCTGCAGTTGTAGACACACTGCCTCACACATTGCAGTGGCAATGTGTTCCTCGTCCTTCCTGTGTGTCCCTGTGTTTGTGAATGATATCTCGCTCTCTGTGTGTTTGCTCAGACAGGATCTTTTTGGCCCTGTACCCAGACCCAGTAAAGCCTCAGGTGGGGTGTAAAATGAATGTGGAGCTTAGGCCCACATGTTCCTGAAACAGGAGAGGAAGGAACTTCATACAGAGCCCACATGTGCCCTACAGGGCTCCAAAAGCCACAATCTGACTCATGGATGGAGCATCGTCTCAATCAAGCGTTCTGACATTTTCGACCAGCTTTCCCTATTTTATACACCTCTTATGTCCCATATCTTTCTTGCACCTCTCCCCTTCTCTACATTCACATTTAGTCATTTAGCAGACACTTTTATCCAAAGCGACTTCCAAGAGAGAGCTTTCCAAAAGTGCATAGGTCACTGATCATAACAACGAGATAGCCCCAAACATTGCGGGCAGCCAAAACATGAAGCATACATTGTGAAAAACCAAATAAGTGCCAAAAGGGAAGAACCATAAGAGCATGTAGTTAAACAAGTTTCAATTAAACAACATGAACCTCAAAAAGTGCATGAGTGTACCTGTAGAAAAGCAATCAACAGTAAAATATTTCACACAAGTACAATAATTTAAATCCGTCTGTGTCTCTCTTCTCCCCTCCTCCTCTCATGTCCTCATGCCCTCCCTTCCTGTCTTCTTGTCCTAGTCTGTCGTTGTCAGAGGCTTGACAGTAGCACAGTGGTGTTTCTCTGGGGGAGTCAACAGGTCAAGCAGTAATGAGAGAGAGGAAAAGGTGTGTGTTTGTGTGTGGTTGTGTGTGAGATGAGTCGCACTTGTGATCCAAAAGCTTTTAGTTTGATGACGCCCTATCTTATACACATATACTACACATATACATGTGTCTGTGTGTGTGCGTGTGCATGCATTTATGGATTTATGCTGCCATGCATCACAGTTTGACCAGGCTGAGCTGTTTGACCGGTGTAATGCCCAGTGGAATGCCTCAGGCCTGGGCCTGTGGCTATCAAGGCGTACACGCACTTACACACACTGCTCACACTCACAGACACAAACACTGCTTACACACACCTACACACACTCACACTACTTACACACATGCATACTCACACACATACACACACTCATGCACATGTTTGCACACACACAGAGATTACGAGCTTGTTAAGTTACATGCAGTCAGGTAGGAGGAGTGTGATTGGCTGTGTGTGTCAGAGAAATCTGAATGTAAACTCATTATTCAGGCATGGACTGGATTTTTATAGATCTATGATGTAATAAAACACATGATCATGATCATGATATTATCATGTCATTTTGGTATGAGATACTCTGTTGATTAATGACAGTATTATTACAGTATCTGACATCGGTCTTTAATTTGATCATTTTTCTTCGGAACCCCAGATGAGAATGAGTCCATGATTTCATTACCCAGACACTTATTTGCACATGTTTACATTTTCTGAGAATTGCGTGTGAGCATGTTATCTTCGGGTGATGATGGTATTCTCCTGTTCCGTCTCCTGTCCGTATGTGGTCTCCTTGAGCAGCTCGATGCAAACGCTATAGAAGCTGCTCTGCTGTCACCTTAGAGGAATATGTAACACAGGCGAGCAAAGGAAATGAAGGAAAATACATATTTGTAACATTTGTAGCATATTTTTGTTAATTGTGCTTGCGAATTGCTCACTGTTTGGAGACTATTTAAAAATATGTTGCCATGCCATGATTAAATCATGTAATACTGTGTACTGTTTACTGTCTTGGTTAATTCCCTGTCATGGCCACGTCAGCCCACTCTAACACGCTCACAGACACACACACTCAGGTCATGATACGCTGGATTGAGAAACGCCGTTCCTCCTGTCAGAAGGTTTTCTATGTTTCTTACTGTTCTGACTCCACTGGGATTTCCCAGAAATTGCCTCTGTTTCCCAGAAACCTTTTTTCCTCGAAAACTTTCAACAGGTTTTCATTGTGCTATTGTTTGGTATGTTTGGAATGTACGTGTGGATGGTGCATTCACTGGTGATGAGTCAACTCATCAGTTAATGTGTGTGTGAGGTTAATGTAGCGTCTCTGTGCACTATACCCTCTCAGCTGAGTCATGTCAGCTGAGTCAGCTGGTCTTCATGACAAGCACCCGACAGGTACCATGATTCAGACCAGATCAGATCAACACATGGACAACCGCCCTCTGCTCCCTGTAGCCAATGGGCAGTCAGGATGTGGGTCATGCTGACTCGGCAGATGCTAACCACCAGGCCAGAGGGCCGGAGGTTTGATGGTGGATGCATTGTGACTTTTGCGGTGACCGGACATTAGCGCGAGGCTAAATGGAAGGCTTGATTTGCAGTGTACCATGTCAGGAGAGAGCTAGTGCAGTGGGAACTGTAGACGTCTAGTGGCTGGGATTCAGCGGACGTAGAGATGGAGAGAGGTGGGCGTCCTCTCTAATGAGACTTAAATGAGGCGTGTGCTGACTGCAAAGCCTTAGCCATCACCATCCATGGCTTTGCCCAGTTGGCGCACACACACACACACACACAAATGCATACAAACACGTCATTTTACAGAGTTGTCCTGGAGCTGTTACAGACAAGGAACAACAACATAACGATCTTCTAACAAGCCTGTCTAATCACTCCTCTAAGTGTGGAACACACTTGCTCTTCACATGAACCAGACTGTGTCTACACATTAGTGTAGCTGATAAGTACAGCCCAGGTAACTATCCACAGATGGGAATCCTGTTGGAAGTAGCAAACACCTGAGAAGTGAGATCCCAGATCTCAAGGCTTTCAGAAGCCACTCGGAAAAGAGCCAGACAGAACTAATCAGTGAGAGGAAACCCCCAAACACACACACACACTCACTCACACACACACACACACACACAGTGTACTGTAAATCACAGATTTCCGCGGCCTCCCAGGGGCATAAACCATGAAGAAATGATCCCATAGCTGTTGAACCTGTCAAACTGTCAGGCTGCCCCGCAGAGTGACAGTCAGCTCACTACACCTGGGTTTGTAACACTTCTCATCACACGTATACACACACACACACACACACTCACACACTTTTTTTGTACCACCTCAATCAATTGTTGGCACGACAGGATGCCAGTGCGTGCAATTGTTTGTTACTGTGTGTTAGTTTCGGAGTCTGTTCTCATTGAGCCTAGTAAGGTGTTGCCTATTGATATTGCAGTGTAGCAACACTCTAATGGTTAAGGCAGTATGAAAATGCTTGTGATGTTTTCTTCTGTCTGCGGTGGACTTTGTACTATATATGAGCTGCACACCTGTGTTCCAGGGAAGAGGTTCAGGTGCTGGTAGTTGATTGGCTGGGGTATTTTTTGATTTACTGAGCTGGCTGTGGGCTCTGTATATTACAGTAACTGACAAACTGATCTCTCAAATCAATCCTGGCAGGGGAGTAGAGACAATCTTACCTGTAGCCTTAAACATCTGGAAGATGTGTACATTTATTATACAATTATTGTAATCAAATAACACATTTAAAATGTGTGTGTGTGTGTGTTTCAGCTGGGGCACCCAGGGAGACTTCACCACCACACACCCTCTGCCTGCGGTGAAGGTGAAGCTGTTCACGGAGAGTACCGGAGTGTTGGCCCTGGAGGACAAGGAGCTTGGACGCGTGAGGATTTCGCCACCATACCACACCCTCATTCCTCTACAACGCTCTGTGGTGCACGAGCGCTGTTCACACAGTGTCTCTCTGTGGTGCACGAGCGCTGTTCACACAGTGTCTCTCTGTGGTGCACTAGCGCTGTTCACACAGTGTCTCTCTGTGCTCTCAGGTGGTCCTACATCCAACCCCCAACAGCCCCAAACAGTCCGAGCTGCAGAAGATGACCGTGTCCAAAGGCTGTCCGGACAGTGATCTCAGGATCAAACTGGCCATCCGCATGGACAAGCCTCAGAACATGAAGCATTGTGGGTGAGTTCAGCTGGCCCCAGGCATGGCCTCTGCCCCCAGCCAAGGCCTCTCTTGGTTTACAGCCCCAGAGAGATTTCACTCGCTCAGCTCCTCAGCGTCGCCCCTTTAAACATGATGATTTGCTGCCCTCTTGTGGTGGTGAACTGTTATTGAATTACTTGAACTCAAATAAGCCATAAAAGGCCTGATTCTGCAGTTTGTGAGGAAATATATAATTCCAGTGTGTGGGGTAGCATCATTTTGATTCAGATAACCATTGTTTTATCATCAAATTGGCGTTAAGCTAAACATAAATGTTTTGCCATCATTTGATTTGAATGACTTCTCAGAGAAAGCTGGCTTTGTCATGTGCTACACATTTAAAAGCCACATGAAGGGCTGCCATCTGATAAAGATCCACAAAGCACACAATCGTCAGAAGAAGTAATGACTGTGAAATCTCCTCAGTTATTAATGATGTTGGCTGTGTGAAGCGGCCATTTTCAGCTCCTCTCTGAACACACTGCTGGTTGACATCATCAACATTCTGGATAAAAGATTTTTTGGGGATGTACCAGTACCAGTTAGTGGATATGACTTCAAACAACCAGGCAGATCTTGGAACACATCATCATTAGGCTGCCTGGCTGACGGAGGAACAGAAGCAAGGCACAAGGACACGTCTAGCCTCACATTCCTCCTTCTGCCCTGCATGTGCATGTGTGCAAATGAAAGAGCGCCCAAGCGTGCGTGCGTGTGTGTGAGTGAGCGTATTTGTGTGTCCACTCCTAGGGCATTGCCTATTATCTTGGGTCTGATGAACTTTCCCTGTCTCCCTCCCTCCCTCCCACTCCTCCATATGCTTCGTGTGGGGGTCCTGAGGGGGCCTCAGACCCCAGTGGGGTGGCCTTACAGATGCCTGTGTTTGTACCGTATGCTGCTTGTACAACTCTCTGCCTGGCAGGCATGCGGGTGCTTGGCAGCACCCTTGCCCTCTGCTTCTTGGGCACTAGATTATTCAGTGCGACAGGCGCTGGTGCCCCTTAAACACACCAGGGGAAGGGCAGGCAGAGGGAGGCCTGGCAGGGTGCCCCAGCCAGGCCACCGGAGGCAGGAGAGGGTCGAGGCAGGAGAGGGTAGAGGCAGGAGAGGGCAGAGGCAGGAGAGGGCAGAGGCAGGAGAGGGTAGAGGCAGGAGAGGGCAGAGGCAGTAGAGGGCAGAGGCAGGAGAGGGTAGAGCCAGGATAGGGTAGAGGCAGGAGAGGGCAGAGGCAGGAGAGGGCAGAGGCAGGAGAGGGCAGAGGCAGGAGAGGGTAGAAGCAGGAGAGGGTAGAAGCAGGAGAGGGCAGAGGCAGGAGAGGGCAGAGGCAGTAGAGGGCAGAGGCAGGAGAGGGCAGAGGCAGGAGAGGGCAGAGGCAGTAGAGGGCAGAGGCAGGAGAGGGCAGAGGCAGGAGAGGGCAGAGGCTGGGGTCTTCACCCTCAGATGTTCTTTTCCAAAGCGCCTGTCCTCTGTGCAGTAAACAACAACCCCAGGACACTGGCTCAGTCCTGCGACTGAAGCCAGTGTACTATCTCTTCAAATGAAACCGAGACACTCTACTCATCCAGAGTCGTTCTATCTCCTAAACTACTTTTTAAAACGGGTTTACCTTTAAAACCAAACTTGTTACAATGTCTTAATTTAGAATAAAGAAACATCCGCTTGGTTGGAACCTCTACCCTCCAAACACTCGCAGGTATCATGTTTAAGTCCTGCACCAAGTTGATAGTCCATTCTGATGTAACTGTCAAATGTGTTTTCAGTTGTTGAACATTGTAGAAATGTTACGTTTTCACCACAAGGGGTCAGCAGCTCCCTTTATTTTTCTCTTACTCTAAGGACGCCTTGATCCCTCCTGCATAAGTCATTGCAATTGTTTGTTTAATTTGTGTTTGTTTCATACAAATTATTTAATTTAGTATAAATGACCAGATGTATTTGGTAAGAAGGAGACTATATTCCACCTGTGAACAACAAAGCCGTCTCTCTCTACACAGGTACCTGTGGGCAATAGGGAAAAACGTGTGGAAGAGATGGAAGAAGAGGTTTTTTGTGTTAGTTCAGGTAAGCACAAAGACCATCTATTCTGAGCATGCCTGTGTGTTGGTGTGAGCTCCCAGCAGTGTGAGCTCAACCCTCCTGAGTGAGACGGTAGCGCCGTGTCAAGAGAACACAAGCCATATCTTCCTCTAGCTGTCACAGAAATGATGAAGAACGAAACAAGCTCATGTCAGGAGCTTTGTCGCAGCCATTTTCTGGAGCTCCTCTTTTTGAGCCGCCTGCTGCCTGTTGTGTGTTTGGGGAGGAGGACATGTCTCTGAGCTAGGAGTTGACAGGGGATTGACAAACCCGAGTGAACGCTGGCTGGCCTAACACTCGCAGCTAAAAGCGCCTTCCGAGCGAAGCCTCACTCACGCTCCCAGCTACACATACAGCAAGTGACAAATACCGGTCAATAGACAGCCGCTGCCACTGTTGGGTTTGTTTGTGTGTTTGTGTGTGTGTGTGAGAGAGAGAGAGAGAGAGAGAGAGAGAGAGAGAGAGAGAGAGAGAGAGAGAGAGAGAGAGAGAGAGAGAGAGAGAGAGAGCGTGTGTCTTTATTTGTCTTGGGGAGAGAAAAAGGAATGTTCTTCATGACAGAGAGAGGAATGTAAATGTTTGTTTTTACTGTGTGTACTGTATGCAAAACATTTGTTTAATGATTACATGTGTATGAATGTGTTTAATTTCTTTGTTTTCTTTTTTAATTGGCCTCTTCTGTTTTGGTTTTGTTAAGTCCCGTGTAAGTATTCATCCAAATGCTAATTAGTGGGTTTACATTACGGTGAACCGTACTAAATATTAATTTTCCCTGATCTCCGATCAGGTCATAGCAGAGAACAACATATAGGGATACAAGTGCTAGTGAGGGTAGGAATAATAGTTACTGAAAGCCTCTGAAAAATACTAACAAACAACACTAAGAATGACATTTGTTTGTGGTGTTGGAAACCGCTCAAAGAAAATAGTGGATTAACAAAAAAGTGTTAGAACAGGTGCAGAAAGAGAACGTAACTTTCCTCTTCATGACTCACCCTTTAACATGGATGTCCTATTCATCTTGTTCAGTGACTCTGAGTTGCCCAACCCTTGTCATCTTTTGGAAACTACGTTCATGTGTGGAACCTCCCTAAATGCCCCACTAAGTTACCCCAAACACACACACACACGCACCCGGGCACACACACAAAAACTGATTTATATTTGATTGACAGTCACCATGATACTCATAAATAGCACAGCTTATACTTGGGGGTGTTTGTTTCAGTCGAGGGAGATTAGTTTCCTGTTGAATAATTCATGAGTTCCTAATGACAGTGTGTGAGTAGATCATTTACAGTGGCAGGGTGGCGGACGCTGGCTGCAGCCGCTAAATATGCCAGCGACACGCCAGCAACATGTAAACATTTGTCTGCAGGTGTAGTACAACATTAGAGATACATGTTAACATGTCGCTTGAATGTCAACATGTTAGACGTGTCAATGCCAACACGTCACACACCAGGAAACCGAATTGAACATCTTAAAGACTGTTTCTTCATTTACCCTCTCATCGTGTGTTTTTCCCCATTCCTTCCTTCTTGTTCAAACTGTGTGAACATGTCTTTTCTAAAGCTAAGGCCCCAGGTGTAGCCTACTGAGCCTTCCAACCACAAGCCTTCCAACCACAAGAGGCCTAAAATACCTCTCATAAAATCGAGAAACTGTGTTTTGACTGGAAGTACACTCCAGTCCTCTGTACCCTCCTTTCCCCTTTCCCCGCTAACTCACTGAGACAGAGTGTGTGTGTGTGTGTGTTTGGGTGTGTGTGTGGTGCAGCTAGCAGAGCACCCAGACAAGTTCCGTCTGCACGGAGCAGATTGGAGCCATAAAGCACATGTTTATGATGCAAAGTGAAGTCTAATTATTCAGTTGTCTGGACGCTGACCCCCTCTTCCGGTACGCCACTCCATTTCTCCTCTCTCCCTCTCTCTCTCCCTCCCTCCCTCCCTCCCTCCCTCCCTCCCTCCCTCCCTCGTTCTCTCCTTGCCCTCCTCTACCCCCGCCCCCGCCTCAGACACACACACTTTACGCTTAGTCTCTCGCTTTTTCCTCTGCTAACATTTAGCCGTCAATCTTTCTCCTTCTCTCCATTTCCTCTCTCCATCAGCTGTAACTTGGCTGAGGAGCGATATCTTCAGCAGTATGATATGGTGATGATCAGGATGACCAGGGGTAGGGGTGCGGAAGGGGGTTGTTTATAGATAACAAGCTGCCACTTCAACAATGACATGCCAGGGAAAAAGCTGCCAAGCATACCATGTGCACTTTCCATCCATCCTTTCCCCCCCTCTTTCCCCTGCTGGATCCCCTCCCACTGCACAACACAACCCACTTTAATAGACTTCCAACTACATTACACCAGGTTGTTTAAAATACAAAAGAATGTAGAATGATCAGGTGAAGAAAGTAATTAACAGTTATTGAATTGTTAGAGAGCTTCCCTGCCTTCCCCTGCCTCTCTGCCTCCCCTTGCCTCCCTGATTCCCTGCCTTTCCCTGCCTCCCCCTGCCTCTCTGCTTCCCTGCCTTCCCCTGCCTCTCTGCCTCCCCTTGCCTCTCTGCTTCCCTGCCTTCTCCGCAGCTTTCCCCTGTCTCCCTGCCTCCCTACCTTCCCCCTGTATTCCGCCTACCTCCCTGCCTTCCCTCTGCCTCCAGACCTTTCACTTACCTTCCCCTGCCTCACTGCCTCCCTACCATCCCCCTGCCTCCCTGCCTGCATGTCGATTCTGTCACCACTGTCTCAGACCTTTATCACCAACCCTCTGACGAGACTTGGTGATGGAGACTTTAGCAGGCAGAGTGAGAGGAGAAAATAGGAGGGGGGGGGCAGTCATGAATGCGGGGAGTGGTCTGGGTTGGGGGGGGTGGTTGGTTGGAGTCTGATGTGCCCCTGTGAGGTCCCGGAGGCAAGAAGGGGGAGGGGGGCGGTGGGCACCGGGGAGCTGGGCCGCGGCCCCTGCAGCCCTCCCTGGGCCACCCCGGGCCTCATCAGAGCCGTGGCAGGGAATCTCGCTTGTCACACACACAGGAGGTAGGGCTGCAGCCGGAGTGAGAGCTGCCATTTGCAGCAGAGGTGACCATAGCCCGGGATTGGCCGAGCTCCAATGCTTGTGTTTGTGCGCCGGCGTGGCTTGACTGGCACCTAGCAGTCAGGCTCCCATGACATGTGACAGGGTGTCACTCCCGCTTGCTTCGTCTGCCGGAACATGAGTGACAGAGCCAGGACCACAACCCCACTCCACCCCGCCACCGGCCTTGGCCCCGACCTAGCCTCGGAAATAGTCCCCCCCACCACCACCACACAGACACACACACACACACACACACAGACAGACACACAGACACATACACCTTCTATGCTCCAGCTGCTCTGAACACTGATTATTTTACTCTTTAACTAGAGAGTATACAATTTCTGGGTAAATTGTGACGTGTACTTGCAGTCGCTGAAGTTGGGGAAATTATTATTTTTATTTTTTCTATATTACCTCTTGACCTATTGTTTAAACTGATATAAAACGTCCACACATTTGGAGAAAGACAATATTTTAATGGGTGGTAGACTACATTGAAAGGAACTGTTGCGACCATACCAACGCGATCAGTCAGCCAACTAGCTTTTAGGATGTTGATAATGTCAGGCTACTTATTTAAGGACCAAAGTTGCAGTAACACGCAACATGTGTGACATCCTTTAGACTATACATTTTTTTTGCTGAATGATTGAAGGGCTGGACAACAAACGTTCTAATGAAATAATGACATATCAACATGGAAATGAATGACAGATTGACTAAGTGATGGTGATGCATTCTGATTGGCTTTTTACTAAAGACAACTATTATCTCAGTATGCCTGCGCCTTGTCCATTAATTGTATATAGACAAGCTATCCCTTATTTCTCAGCTGGAAAATTGGTTGAAATGAGGGAGAAATACAAGGTGTAAGGTGAGAAATGGCTGAAATGCATGCATTCTCATGGCGAATAAGGGACACTTGAGAGCCTTTCTAGCGATCATTACGTACCAGTAGCAACGCTTGTCTGAAGACTTGATGATCATGTGACCGGCTATCCGTGCAATGAGTAGGGAAAACCGCCTCGCTTTTCAAGTTTTATCCACTCCAATCGTTCGGATGTTGAATGACATTGATTGCTCTACATGATCATTATTTGATACTCATGGTTTGATTTAATAATCACTCCCATCACAATACTAGCTCACCAGCTCAAGTACAGGGAAAACAAAGCTGAAGCAGAGCTTCAAATTGTGACAATTTTGGTCGCATGTCTCTTTGGTCGCATCCCAAAATATGTTTCAGAATGATTTAAAACTCAAAGAACTGATACCTCTTACTGCTTTTAAATCTAAAATGAAAGAAATAGAGGCTGGTTCCCAGAAGCTAATGAACTACTGGACTGATGTTCTGTAGGTAAATGTGTGAAATGAGTGTGGCTAGCTTGTTAGCTACTGTTAGCTTTCACTTTTCGTCACAACATTCAAGGGACTAGTAAAGATGGGAAAATAATAAATATATATGAGAGAATACAGATTGCGCCTTGTCTAAGGCAAGCTCATCCAATCAAGAGTCTTTGTATATTCTGTAAACACACTGTCACTCAGTCAGTGGCTGCTTAAATAGACGTACACAAACTCATTCCTTCCCTATTATTGCTGGTCATGAGCACACACTCGTTGTCTCCCCGAACTATGAACCACGCTCGTGAGCCCTCTGATTCACCCACTTCATTCATCTAATTATAATGTGATTATCCTTGTATATTCACACACACTCACACACATTACTGACAAGAGGTTCAAGAGTGGGCAACACAGCTGTCATACACCCAGCCCCCTCCCTCTCCCACGCCGTCTCTCTGAAACACACACACACTCAGATTGTTCCTCCATATGCCCCTTCTGACTAGCGTCTGGTCACTGTGTGTGTAGTGATTGGTCTATCAACCCTTGTGTGTGCATGAGGGCTCTGCTCCCCAGGGATGGACCCTTAAACAAGCCCCCATTTTCTTGTAAGTGGTGCTATTACCAAGTATTTACATGGCAATCACACAGACATGTAGCCTACTTATCCACCGTTCTTGGTTTAACATGGAAGTCTTACAGTTTTAAATGAGAAAAAACATTTAGCCATTTGAGATTGAGCCAACTTCCATGTGAACGCATGGTTTAAGCACCACTTACTGTGTCATAGACCTGGGATCGGGCGGGCGGTGTCTACCGCTGCCACGAGCTCAACCTCACCCCTTCTGCCTGTCCTCCTTCCTCCTGGGCTTCAGGTGAGCCAGTACACCTTTGCCATGTGCAGCTACAGAGAGAAGAAGGCGGAGCCTGTGGAGCTCCTTCAGCTGGACGGCTACACTGTGGACTACACCGACCCCCAGCCAGGTGTTTATTGATCCTATTCATTGTTTCTTTTTTGCAGCACAATTAAAAGTATAGTAAGGGGTCAGATGGCTGAGCGGCTAGGGAATCGGGCTACTAATCAGAAGGTTGCCGGTTTGATTTCTGGCCGTGCCAAATTACATTGGGCAAGGCACTTCACCCTACTTGCCTCGGGGGAATGTTCCTGTACTTAATGTAAGTCGCTCTGGATAAGAGCGTCTGCTAAATGACTAAATGTAAATGTAAGTAATTGCGCCAGAGTTGGCCAGCAGCTCTTTTACATCTGTTGTCCCTGGATGGTAAGGTAGATCCCGCAACAAACCCAGGTCACCTGACTGTATAACCTGTTCCTACTGGACTATATTCTGATCTGAGCAGTCGGTCCAGTAACAGGCTGTCAGGTCCTAACTACACTGAACCTACCAGGTCTGGATGGAGGGAGGACCTTCTTCAACGCCGTGAAGGAGGGGGACACTGTGATCTTCGCCAGCGACGACGAGCAGGACCGTATCCTGTGGGTGCAGGCCATGTACCGGGCCACCGGCCAGTCCCACAAACCCATCCCCCCCACCCAGGTCCAGAAGCTCAACTCCAGAGGTGGCACCACCCCCCAGCTGGATGCCCCCATCTCCCAGTTCTGTAAGTGTGCTGCTCTATCAGGAGTGTGTTACTAAACGTTCCCACGTTTCAGCAGAACTACAAAGAACGACATCATTCTGCTGGTTTCATCATCTGTCCATTACTACTTTAACAGCTGTCTGTTTGTAGTTCTATAGGGCTTTAGGATTGCTCTTCCATTTGTGGTGGCCTATTCGTTTTATTTTCATACTTTTCCAACATTTTCAGATATGTTTTTAGGCTGTGCTTATTGAAAGGACTGGGAAAACAGGACTACTTCTCAGGACTAATGAGAATGCAGGCCACTCTTGAGGTTCTTTCCAAACTGGGAAGCAGATAATCTCTCCTCACCACCTCCTTTTCTCATATCTTCTCTTTTACACACATCTGCTGTCTCCCTCTTTCTTTTTAATGTGTCCAACTCATTTCCTCTTTCACCTGTTCTTACCTCTCACTCTCTTGCTCTCTCACTTTCTCTCTCTCACGCTCCCCTATCTGGCTGTGTGTGTGTGTGTCATGTAACAACAGCAGGTCTGTGTGTGTGTGTGTGTGTGTGTTGTGTCTCCTCTCTGCTTTGTGTCTTCATGTCTCTCTGGTTTGTTCCTTCTTACCCCGCTATCTTGTAGCTGGACTCAAGGGTAAGTGCTTTCCTGTAGCGGGCACAGGTTCAGATAATCCAGTGATTATCTGACTAGACCAATGTGCTCCCCCGCCCTCTCTTCTCCTCCTTTTCTTTTCAAATCTCTCTGAACTCTCAGAATAATCTAGATCTAGAAAACCCTTTAGTTCGCCCTGTTTTAGGTTTGACATACTCACGTCCATCCTTATGGAATCAGGATGCATGTGAATCTGATTTTCTTTTCGGTTGTTTTACATGCATATTTGCCTTCTCTTGCTCTTACACCGCCATTGTATTGAAAATGAACCTCCCTCAAAGCAAAACAATTTGATAAAAAAAACAACGTATTGAAAAATATTTTTTTATAATTTTTATGCTTAAAAAAAAGAAGAAAAACATGAATTAATGGAAATTATTGTTTTTGACACACAACTGGAGTGACAGTACCTCACAGCAGCTGGTAATTACCATGTTAAAAGTGCCATGTCATGAATAATACAGTGTGCTCTCTGTACTATTATTTCGGGAAGCAATCAGTGAAATGTTACCAAATAACAACTCTCCAGTTCACACCAGCATCTGTGCACAGTCTAGTCTATAACACTACACAAAATAGTAGAAAAATATAATTAAAAACTACATTAGGTGTCTTTGGATCTTAATATTATACGTGAGTGATCCAGCAATTACCCTTTTACAGAAATGTAAGCGTCAAGATTTAAACCAAGGTAAGTGAGGTTGTGGTCTTACACTGTAGTTGTAGTTGACACTGTTTCCAGGAATAAAAAAAACAAACTCTAATTGCATGAGTTACATTAACTCAAACATAATTAGTCCTGTTTGCTGTAAAACAACTTATAAAAGAATATGAATATAATACCCCTCTTGCTTCTCACATCACGAGAGCTGGCAAATATGTACTCTATCTGCCGAACTCTGAATGCTAACCATTAGGTAGTGACAACATGCCATCTCTTAACCCTGTCCATGAGCTCCTGTTGCCTGCTCGTGTAGAGACTGAACCATGGACCAATACTAGTCCCCAACACCATCCACCACAGCACACTGATCTCCACTAGGGCAAGCTTCTCATTAGTGAGAGTGATCATTAGTGAATGATAAACATTGAACTGGCTGTGATTTTGGTTATACCAATTATATATAAATATCCTTTGTTTTGATACCAGGTTTAAGTTATTAGCTATTCATGTAAATTATCAATGTCCAATTATAAATATGTGAAGGGTTGAGATAGGCACCAAAGTGTGTGTGTGTGTCTTCAAGGGACTTGAGTTGGGTGACAGGGCATGGCGGACAAACCCCCCCCAAAAAAAACACGAGACAAATTGTGTGCTAAGTAGCCCCAAATGATCTCCTTGCCTCCTGACTTCTCTCCCAGTTGCAGTGGATCTATAAATGAATAGCATGTGTCAATCATTGTCATGTCTGTCCTTCCCCAGCCCAGACGGGGTGACTAGTGTCACTGTGTGTTACTGTCCAGACCCCTCTTGTCCACTCTGTCGGGCTCACGTCAAACAGACGTGACAGGCCACCAATCACATGAGAGGGGATCACAAAGTCACCTTTTAGATTTGGGGAGTTGGGGCGATCATAAGCATCATAGTAGCGCCCCTCTTTGTTCTCCTGGTGATTGACAGCTGGGGTGCCCCCTCTGTGCCCCCTCTGTGCCCCCTCTGTGTGCCTCACTCGCCCAAGAACGAGCAATGCTTAAATATATGATGGAGCGATGATTATAGTGTTTGTTTTGTCCAGTTCAGTACTGTTCAGATATCACTGGCCAATTTTATATAAAGCTAAGTTAATATTATTATTATTTTATATTTGTTGACATATCACACATATAGCTATGATTGTATTATTATTTAATATTCAGTACCAGTCAAAAGTTTGGACACATTTTCCAATATATATATATATATATTATTTTTTTTACACACTAATTATCGCTAAGTATGCTATCAATATTTTCACTGACATGACAACTTTCGGTAAAAGTAAATACAAAAAAACCCTCAGTATGTTTTCACTGTGGTTAGGGGTCAGGCTGTGTGAGGGACACTTGGTTTGTATTGACATGTAAAGCATGATCACCAGCAGAAGCAGCTGTATGTCTCCCTGGGAATAGCAGCAAGCTGCAGGTCAGTGAAGCCCTGTGTCCTTAAGCCCAGGCTAAAAGAAGCGATTAGAATCAGAATAGCTGTGGATGGCCATGGTGAGGATTAACAAGCCTGCCAGTCTGGCCTGATGTCCTCACTACTGCCTAACCACGCTAACTGGTAAAGAAAGTGAAAATGTGATGTCAATTATATTCATCCCCCCCTGCTCCTCCCTCCCTCCCAACCCCCCCACACTTCTTGGTTCTTGGGTAAAAGAGTTACGTGGGTAGGGGGTCCCCTCATCCCAGCCACGTCCCAGGCTGAGGGACAGTTGCACTGGGGAGAGTTTAATTATGGGGTACCCTAGGGGGGCCTTGTCCTGAGTCGAGTAGTGAAGGAAGGAGGGAGGGAGGTAAGGAAGGAGGGAGGTAAGGAAGGAGGGAGGGAGGTAAGGAAGGAGGGAGGGAGGGAGGTAAGGAAGGAGGGAGGGAGGTAAGGAAGGAGGGAGGGAGGTAAGGAAGGAGGGAGGGAGGTAAGGAAGGAGGGAGGTAAGGAAGGAGGAGGAGGGGAACATGCGCTTGGCTTGTTGCTTTCCAGGTTCTACCAGAACTGCTAATTAGTGTACGGCAAGTCTAGACTTGAAGCATTGTTCACCTCATCCACAGTAAATACTAACCTTCAAAACATACTGCACTGTATAGCCTGATAAGTTAAGTGTACTTAAATGGTTTTATGAAATACATTGTCTGGAGCCATTTGAGTTGAAGAACTGGATCAACTGAGCAAACAAACTATACTTTTATATTGGGGAGTCATTGACTCATTTCATTCAGCTCTTCAACTAGAATGACTCCAGGTGATTCATTTTATAAAACCATTTGAGTAAACTAAATCTTTCAGGTTTTACAGTGTGCTCTCTTTCACCCTCTCTTCCATTGTTTACAGTAGTGTTCCCTGCCTGCACTGCCCACTCCACCCCTATACTGCACCTGTTGTAATCCTACAAACAGGGGGCAGTCTCTGGAGATAACAGAAAGTCATGCATGGATACAGGAATGATGCACTGGTTATGCTGCACCTCACCTCTACCTGAGCCCAACTGACAGAACTGACTCCCCTTCTCCCCCGTGACCACCAAACCAGTAGTGACCACCTGCTAGTTGACTGTGAAATTCTCCACTGACTAGAAACCTACATTGTCCAAGGACTGTGTTCATCGTAACCGGCAAACAGGTTTTTCAGATTGAGCACCAGGAAAACACAAGTTAGCTGCTAAGGGATGATAATTTCTGATAAACTTCAGGTCGCCTGTTTTTTTTTTTTTTTTCTTAGCCACGAACAATGTTTTTTTTCAGTCTCATCCTGTTAACCTGGTTGCCGGTTTTGAATGAACATCTCCAGGGTGACACTCCCAGTGTCATGCCTTTTGTCACAGTGTCCTAACTCTGTCCCCCTCTGGCTCATGTGTTTCTCTCTCCGTCCTCTGGGCTCATTCTGTGTGGGCGTGGCGGGCACAGACGCCGACCGGGCACAGAAGCATGGCATGGATGAGTTCATCTCCGCTAACCCCTGTAGCTTTGACCACGCCTCCCTGTTTGAGATGGTGCAGCGCCTCACCCTGGATCACAGGCTCAATGATTCCTACTCCTGCCTGGTGAGAGGAACATGCAAGGGACATGTCAGTGTTTCTGACAACATTTGATTATATTTGTGGCGGTAGGCAGGAGCGGAGCCAGACGTAGAAAAATGTGGGGCTCAGCCCAAACTCATGTCCTAGTATCGGTTAGATATGAGGGTGTATAGAGAGGAACTTCAACAAGTAATGCGAGCATTTGTCACGCGCGAGAAATTTATTAGCATTAATTTGCGCGCTAAATCGTTTTTTGACCTTTATGTAATTTAAATGTTACATTGGACTCACATTGTTATATTTGCCTAATGTATTTAACTATAGATATTATTATATTTATATTTTATATTTAACTTGAATGTATCAGTTTTGGACACATTTGTGCAGAGAATTATGATACCAACCGTTCGTGAACTCCAGATTGATTTTTTTGCCGATTCACGGAAAAAAACGTTCATCCTGCGCATTGATTCAGAGCGTGCACGGAGAGAGGGCTATTATAGAAGCAAATCAGTGACATCATGTTTAGAATTTTCAAGGCAATGAATAATTCATATTAAAATTTAAACACCAACAAATGTATTTGTCTGGAATTCATGTATTCAAATATTTATTCAATGTAAAAAATAAATGAAAATTAAGATCCAAAAATACAAAGAGAACACATTTCAGGCTGCTCAAATTCAAATGTTGAAATTCAGATTAAATTGAGCCCAAAAAGTTCAGATTGCAACATCCAGGAAACCAAGGTTGTCTCCTCAGACCCCAGGCTTTTATTGTATGACTGATCTGCATGTATGCATCAATGACTGCCTGCAGCTACACCTGGATGAGAGGGGCCTGAGGAGAGAGATCTGCTGGTGGACCCTTCTCGGAGAAGTGACATGGTTTGATTACATTTAGGCTCTATTGCCTTACCTATCCTTGGAACCCCGGATGTTGCAATCAGTATTTTTGGGGCAAAACATTTTTCACCTAAAATCTTTTGGGTTGAAATCTTGGGATCTGAATTTCAACGTTCAAATTTTAGCACCCCAAATGATGTTTCGATTTAAATTTCGGAAGCCTGAATTAAACATTTTGGTGAATTTGGGGATATTAATTGTACTGTTTAAATTTGAGCAACCTAAATTTCTGAACCTTTAATTTTTTTATCTGATTTTTTCTTTACATTGAAATAAATGTTAAACAGTAAAAACATTTTTTTGTAATTAGCGGGCCGCCACAAATAAGTCAATGTATGGGAAACACTGTATATGCTACTGTGCTATGAATATATGCCACCATGCTAATAACACATGCTAACAATACATGCTACCATGCTAATAACACATGCTGCCATGCTAATAACACAAGCTAACAAGCTAATGTATAACACAGGGTACTTCATAAAAAATGTACAACCTCCTTTTCTGTTAGGTTGGCAAAACATTTACAATCATGCGTATGCCTAATTGTCCTGATTATTGAATTCCTCAGGTATGAATGTGACAATGCCTCCCTCCCCATCTGTGTCTGTCTGGTAGGGTTGGTTCAGTCCAGGCCAAGTGTTTGTCATGGATGAGTACTGTGCTCGTAATGGGGTGCGGGGGTGTCACAGACACCTGTGTTACCTAGGCGACCTCCTGGAGAGGGCGGAGAACGGGGCCATGATCGACCCCACCCTGCTGCACTACAGCTTTGCCTTCTGCGCCTCTCATGTCCATGGCAACAGGTACGGAGGGTGAGCATGCACGCACAGGCACACACATACACACACACTGATATGCACTGCCTGCTTTGGACCTGTGGTACAGTATCACCATATCACTCCATCCCATTAAATTTTTTTTGTTATCTCTGTTTTCAATTTTCTTTTGGTATAAATGTTCTAAGCTTTCTTGCTTTTTCCTGTACCTCTATACTGGCCACTTAATGTGTTTCATTGTTCTTTGTGATTTCTGTTTGCTGCCTACTTTAATCCTCATTTTGTTTTCCTTCTTTATTCTTTTATCACTCACTATTACCCATGTCCATGACTTACCTGAATGATAACTATAGTCAGAGAGTGTGTGCGTTGCTAAGCTGGCCTGTATCTAAGGCACAGCTTGGTCAAGCCCTTAACCCCCCCACACCAGAACCCCCCTCCCCTTCTAAGAAGGAACTCATCAAAATCATTGATTTTATGAAGAAAAAGGACTTCAAGTCCCAGACTGCCTCTGGGCCCAAAAGGTAAGAAAGGGTCTGTGCCGCTTCTTCCCAGATAAATCCACTGTGAGTCCTTCCTAGCTGTTTGTATGTGTGTGTGTGCGCGTACACGCACACGTGTGCGCCCATGTTTGTGGCCACATCATAATGTTTGTCGTCACAAGTTTCAATATTTTCCTAATTTCATGTAGTGTATATGAATAGTCAACCTGTCACGATCATAGCTGGATGTCTAACAAACAATAGCACGGCCCTATCTGCATGGACAAGGGGCCGCGAAGCTGAGGGCAGAGGTCACTGCCGGCTGTCTGTCAGCCTGCCCTGGCCTGACACCCTTCCATCCACCCATAAACCCTCCTGAGCTTCTCCACCTCCAGCCTCTGACAGACAGGGATGGACCTGGGGAGCACTGTCTGCTTGAGTCCTGTTATGATCAGCCTGAACAGAGAGACAGGAGTAGCTCCAAGACAGACAGGAAAGAGAGGGGGGGGGGGCAGAGAGAGAGAATATGAGAGAGAGAGTAAGAGAGAAAGAGAATAAGAGAGAGAGTAAAAGAGAGAGAGAGAGAATAAGAGAGAGAGTAAAAGAGAGAGAGAGAGAATAAGAGAGAGAGAATAAGAGAGAATTACAGAGAGAGAGATCAAAAGACTGTAGGAGAACAATGAACAGAGAGCAATGGAGGGCAGGCTGAAAATACGAGGGTTGTGAATAAATAAATAAAACAGAGTGATGGGTCAGAAATAGAGAGAGAGAGAATGGATAGAGGGAAAGGGGGGGGGGGGGGGGGGGGTACACAGCCCCAGCCAAGCAGGGGTCTCCATCCGGTGTGCCTGGAGGTCAGGGATGACAGGATGACAGGTCGTCATCCATGATGGGAGAGTGTCTCTCCTGCCAGTCGTTGTCCATCCCAGAGTCAGACCCCCAGACCCTGGCCTGGCTCTCGTCTCCGCTGCTGCCACCCTGCCACCCTTGGTCCCCCACCCCCACCCCCCTCCAGCCTCCAGGAATCCAGCAGGAGGAAGGGAGAGCCAGCTTTGGCCAAGACCTCAGCCTAATAGACACATGGCCAGAGGACAGGAGATGAAGACTGGAGCCGAGGCCAGAGCCCCTTGGGGGAGACGGGCTAAATTGAGTTGGAGTTGATGCACTTCCATCTCCAGTTGCTCATATGATAATGCAGTCAGATTGTGTTTACCAAATGGTTTTTGGATCAAATCAATGTTATTTGTATTGCAGTTACAACAAGAATCAAAACAATTGTTGGTGTTATTTGTAGTATAGCAACGAGAACATCTTCGATTAGAATGAATCTCTCAAAAATTGAACTGCGCTCACCTCAGTCTCAGACAGGAAATGAAGCGCGGCTCCCCTTCCCAGCATGCCTCCGCTGCTTTCAGACGTGTGTCTGTGACAGCTCATTTCCATGTAGTCACGGGAGGGGAAGGGCACCAGGTTATAAAAACATTATGAAAGCAGTTTTCAGATGAATGTGTTGGGATTCAGGGCATGGATTAATTAGTGTGAAATTATCCATTTATTTTCTGTTTCATCACAGTTTTAGAAATTGTATGTATGATATTAGACTCCTTTCTTCATTTCTATTAGCACACACAGACACACACAGACACACACAGACACACACATACACACACATACACACACAGCTACGGGATGGGCTATAATTGCATGTGACATGCTTCAGATGAACACACAGAAATGCACAGCAATATCAACAATTAAAGAATGGAACACACATACACACACATATGCAACCCCCACAAAGACAACCACTGCACTCCAATAACACTGTGTGTGAGTGTGTGTGTGTGTGTGTGTGTGAGAGGCTGGCCTCCTTATAGTTTGTGACACGGCTGAGGACTGGGTAGAACGTGAGCAGAGTGCATGTGACAGAGGAGGCGCTGGTCGCCGTGACAGCGGCTTGAGGAGCAGGAGGCGTGACACGCTCCCTCGTCACCGGGCCGGCAAGATGTCATCTGACTGAAGGACAGTGAGAGAGGAAGGGGCGGGGGGGGAGAAGGAGAGACCCCCTGTCAGATCAGAGGAGCTGGGGGGGTCCCAGTTTGGCACAGGGTTGGGGGGGGAGGGGGAAGGGAAGATCCTCCTGGATCCTGGATCATGAGTTTCATTCTGACCTGTAGAACAGTGTGGCTTCACCGCTCCCAGCAGAGCCTGCCCAGTGTGCCAGGCCTCCTTAGGACCAGATGACCCGTGGTTGACATCACCCAGATCTGTGGACCTCCATCAGGAGCGCATCAATGACCCCTTTGTTTTGTCTCTGTTTTCCCTGGCTTCATACCATGCTCTATTCTGGACTCGGCGGTGTCTGATAATTATCCCCACACAGATTTCAGATTTCTGACAGATGACTGGTCTTGGGGCTTGCTGGCTTGTGTGTAATAAACACTGTGGTGCTCTGCTCTGTCCTGTGGTTCCACACAGGCCTGATGGGATAGGCACTGTGACGGTGGAAGAGAAGCAGCGCTTCGAGGAGATTAAAGAGCGTCTACGCGTCCTGCTGGAGAACCAGATCACACACTTCAGGTGTCTGTTTGCACCCCGCTCTAACGATGTCACAGCTTTGTGTCCGAGGTATAGTCCTTTAAAGATGTCACCCTCCCCCTCCAGGTACTGTTTCCCCTTTGGCAGACCAGAGGGAGCCCTGAAGGCCACCCTGTCCCTTCTTGAGAGGGTAGGCCTCTTTTGTGGTCCCAGAACACACATATAGTAGAATTACAGCTACTCGCAAGTCGATCAAGGCTTGGTGAGCCTGACTTCTGTGCTGCGTTGCAGGTTCTGATGAAGGACATTGTCACCCCGGTCCCTCAAGAGGATGTGAAGTCTGTCATCCGTAAATGTCTGGAGCAGGCTGCCCTGGTCAACTACCAGCGCCTGTCAGAGTACGCCAAAATAGAAGGTAGGTGACTGTTACTGTGTGCCCTCTCTGACTTTAGCCTCTGGTCGCCAGACACAGCTGAATCATCTGTCTGGAAGGAAAGATATTCACTGTGTGGAGTTGTACCGAAGCAGCGAGCGGATCAGGAAATAAGTTCAGCCCTGTGTATTGTGTGAGACCCACGATGTTTGAGTTGACTGTTAAGCATTGACAGTAAATATATTATCCTTTTGAATGTTGGATCCTAGTTTATTCCTGGTATAACTAAAATGATTTTTTTTCCCAGCTCAGCAGTGAAAATACCCTTTGTTGAAAATACCCTCTCAAATGTTAACGTCTTTTAAATTAGCCTCTTTTTGTCTATAGGAGTCTTTTGTGTATTTCTTATGTAGCTCAAAAGCCAAACTCTAACAGTAGAGATGTGAACAGTAAGTAAAAATGCATTCAGTTCTCAGGCCCACTGCCCCTGTCCTCCTCACTGTGGCTTAGTTGCTTCTGGTCAGAGTGAGGCCCTGAAGCAACTCCCCTTCTCCTCCTCTCAGGCCAGCCCTGTTCCTCTCCTCTGTTCCTCTCCTCTGTTCACCTCCTCCTCACCTCCTGTCCTTGTTTCTGAGACAAGCCTCATCTTCTCCTCACCGCCTCCTCTTCCTTCTCCTCCCTGTCTATTGGCTTTGCTGCTTTCGATCTCAGTCAGTCATATCTGCTGTAAGTCAGGAAGGCCAATACACACGGCCTACTGGGATTGCTCTCTGTAGCAACTCCTCATGTCTCTGCTGCATGTCAGAGGGTTTTCTTTAGTAGGCATGGACACAGCACTCGAATGATAAATATGTCAAACTGGATTTTCATTGACTTTAATCAGACAGCTGAATGAGAATCAATTTACAAAATGCTAATAATTGATTGCGATTTAAAATAGTTTTCAAAAATCTAACCAAATTTGTAGGTGAATGTAATTTTTCCCTTGAGTATTTAAACTTGTACCTCTTCAATTTTAAGCCAATTCTAGTTGATGTCTGCAAAGAAATACCTAAGTGTATTGAAGATACTGAAGGAGGCAGCCTTTAGTATCATGTCTGTTTGTTTCCTTGATCTGTTTCCTTGAAGCTGCAGACCCCAGAGAGATGTTTCACATCTACATGCCATGTGGCATAACAAATGGTTAATCCAAGTGTGTCGACTCCCTCCGCTTTTTCACTAGGCCAATGCACACACACACACACACAGAAAGATAAACACACAGACAGACAAACACACACAACCTCACAAAGCCCCAAACTGCTCTCTCTCTCTTTCTTTCTTATTCTCTCTCTCTCTCTTGCGTGATCTTAATTCCACCAGCATCACATAGGGAAGCCTTTGGTGACCTTATAACCCCCACATGCAGCCTTGCAACCACCCTCTTCTCTTTGACCTCTGACCCTCTGCTCTGACCCTCTGACCGCAGCCTCTTGCATGCCCCGATCCTTTCTCCTGTAGGGAAAAAGAGAGAAATGTATGAGCATCCTGTCTTCTGCTTGGCGTCTCAAGTGATGGATTTAACCATTCGTGAGTACCTTCCTCATCCTGACGCTCTCCTAGCCCCTCCCACCTCCCTCTCCTAACCCCTCCCACCTCCCTCTCCTAACCCCTCCCACCTCCCTCTCCTAACCCCTCCCACCTCCCTCTCCTAACCCCTCCCACCTCCCTCTCCTAGCCCCTCTCACCTCCCTCTCCTAACCCCTCCCACCTCCCTCTCCTAACCCCTCCCACCTCCCTCTCCTAACCCCTCCCACCTCCCTCTCCTAACCCCTCCCACCTCCCTCTCCTAGCCCCTCCCACCTCCCTCTCCTAGCCCCTCCCACCTCCCTCTCCTAACCCCTCCCACCTCCCTCTCCTAACCCCTCCCACCTCCCTCTCCTAACCCCTCCCTCCTCCCTCTCCTAACCCCTCCCACCTCCCTCTCCTAGCCCCTCCCACCTCCCTCTCCTAGCCCCTCCCACCTCCCTCTCCTAACCCCTCCCACCTCCCTCT
Source organism: Hypomesus transpacificus (assembly GCF_021917145.1). Classification (NCBI taxonomy): domain Eukaryota; kingdom Metazoa; phylum Chordata; class Actinopteri; order Osmeriformes; family Osmeridae; genus Hypomesus; species Hypomesus transpacificus. Next base: position 4,913,526 of record NC_061068.1, on the reverse strand, counting down.
CCTAACCCCTCCCACCTCCCTCTCCTAACCCCTCCCACCTCCCAATACTCCCACATTCATTTTTTTCTGCTTCCTCTCAACCTCTCAATTTGCACGCTTCCTCACCAACCATCTGATCACCTCTCCCACGGCCTGCTGGCTGATGTTCTGGCTCGCCATTTCCCTCCTCCTCCTCCTCCTCCTCCTCCTCCCCTTCTTCCTCCTCCTCCTCCTTCTCCTCCTCCTCCTCCCCCTCTTCCTCCTCCTCCTCCTCTTCCTCCTCCTCCTCCTCCTCCTCCCCCTCCTCCTCCGGCCTTTTGATCTGTTGCTTCAGTGTGTGAACGCCATGCTGTCAGTGAGAGCTTCCTGAAGGACTGTGTGTGTTTCTTTGGGTCCCAGTCAAGACCACAGGTCCGTCTAGCCCTGAAGACGTATCAGTGAGCTTCTTTTTTGTCCTTCTGCTCCGTCTGTCTGCAACTTGAATGCATTTTTACTTTGCTTCTGTGTACAACCCCTCAGTCCTGTCCAACCATGCCTCACGAGTTAGATGCTGCAGATTTTACTGTAGGTTCACGTACATGTATAAAAACAACAACCGCCAGAAAGAACTGGCAACACATGTTGATAATTTCACGGCAACATGAAATGGCTCAGTAGCCTCAGGAAAGAGAGGATCCTCACAAACATGTTTCTGTGTCCTGTCTGTGTACTGTACGTCCTGACTGAATCCATCCAAGTGTCTCACCCTTTCTTTGTTGTTGCAGGTTCGTTATTGTTCTTGTCCTGAAATGTTGGGTTGTGTTTTTCAAATGGATTTTAAATCATGTCTGTTTTGTTCGTACAGTTTTATTTTCATTTGTTTGGTTGTTTTAGTGTGACATTGACTTGTGAACGGCAGCCCCTGCTAGAGGGCTTTGCCCCTGGGTCTAACATTCTAGGATCTCGCTGGATGGAGGATAGCTGATCACTGAATCTCAAGCCTCCTGAACTTCTGCTCCTCTCATCCTCTGCTGTTCTCAATGCTGAATATCTCATCTCTTTCTCTCACTCTTCCTTTCTCCCTCCCTCCCTGGCTCTCCTTCTGTCCTGTTCTCTTGTAGCGGAGAAAACTCTGAAAGATCTGAAGGATCCAGGTGACATCACATGTCTGACTCTCAGCCTCCTCAGCTCATTATAGTAGCGTATCCCTAACCGCAGTAGAGTCTTAGCAACATAACACCTCACTGCCTTCCTGGGGCATGGCTTGGGAATGTTACAGGAATGTTACAGGAACGTTGTGACAGCGTTATGTTTCCACACCCCTGTGGTTCTCCCCTGCACTGCATTCTAGAAATGGAGATGCAGTCCAACCCGCAGCCCGCCCCCTGTGGTGTGTGAGGCTACCCCCCCACCCCCCCCCTCCTTGTGTTAGCTCATCCGTGGATCTGGAGAGTCTTAAGATGTTTCCTCATCTCCAGAAAACCACTGTGGAGAGGAGAGGAAGGAACCATTTTAATACTGTCTATGACTCCTTTGAGTATTTCACCTGTCTTTTAACAAATGCAGAGTTGACATTGCTTTATAGCATACATGCCGTTATCAGAATGTAGCTTTGGTTTCTACGTTTGCCAGAATTGGCATATTTTGCAGCAAGCTGTAAGGCAATGCTCCTGTCCAAAATGCATGAATTAAACCCATACTGTATCTCCAATGTGTCAGAACAGTACCATTTGATAAACAGTCCACAAGTATTTCAGATTGAGACAACTAAAAAAAATATATAAACTGTTGAATTCCTGACTTAAGGTTGACTTATAGCATGAATAAAATCTGTGGATAAAAAACTTGATGAGTGATACATTGGAAATACATAAAGACACGTTTAGAAGAGGTTAGAGGAGGACAAATCATAGGAACTGTTGGTATTCCCCTCAAAACCAGTGGATGCTGTGTAACCTTTCATGACGCCCAGCTAAATCAAAGTTTTCATACTTAGCATTGCTACTTGAGAATGAAGACAGTAGACCGTGTACAGCAGCACCATAGGCCTTGGGTTTAGTTTAGCTGCTGTGTGAGGAACCAGCTAGTTTATGAACACACTGGATCGTCGGCCTTCCAACTCCTCGTTGTCCTACAGGAACGCAAAAGAACGCTGCTAGTTTCTATGGTAACATGACAGAAGTCTGTCGCCCAAAATACAGCTCATCTTTGCAACATTGCTCAATGCCTCTAGTAAACAAGGAAAGAACTGCTCTGTGTTTGGGTGCCTATTCTTTGAAAGCCTCCATCCGTACTGGTGACTAGACCATCACTACAACTCTGACAGTCAAGAAGGCCATCCGCACACACAATACAGAGCCGAGGCCTAAAGTGCTGTGACAGCGTGTGTGCGTCGCGGAGCCTTGACTCTGTACGCCACCAATTAGACCCCTACCTCTCCACCAACTCCTGAGCACAAAGGAGGATGTGTGTGCAGGACAAAGACCACGAGGACCCAGCAGTGACCCAGGTCTTTACCTCACTCTGTCCCTTCCTAGCTGCAGCACTGTATGACACTGTCAGAGTGCGTTCAAGGCTATCAGACCTGACACTGACCTTGTTGTGACGTCGTTTAGTTTGACTTGACATGGCATGAGAGGCCGTTGGAGAAGAATGTGGATGGACCTCGCACGTTACGATAATGGAGAGTAAATATTTCAGCTGCTCGGTTCTTCCCCAGACAAGCCCCTCTCAAAGGAGCATGGCTTTTAGTCAGAACTGTCATGAGACAGAACTTCCTTTCATACTCGTTTCTACGCAAAACATATCATCACTACTTATTTTGCCTTATCTGAACTATGTGCCTTGGTTTTGTTTCGTCCAGTCACACAATCGATGTCCATAGTCGTGACAGAAAACAGGATTTGTTGTTGTTTTTTGTTCTCCAAATTTGTAAACAGCACAAGAAAGCACTCCTCTCTCCTTCCTGCCAGGGTCTCACTATAATAGGGTCACAGTATCATATCTGTGGTACTTCCTGGTTATACAACATGCTTCTTTAGCCTGGCTCACAGTAACCCTAAAGCATAGCAGGGGAAAATGGCCAGGACACCGGAAGTTCAGGTCTGCAACATTCAAGTGTGTGAGTGTCCAAACATATCACTTACATACTGTAAAAGCCATGAGCACTGCACGACATTCTGGACATGCATGATGACTGTGGAACATACCTGTTATTTTCAATTCTCTTTTAATTTGACTCATTCTACCAGCTTTGTTCTTGACGGTCTCATTACTGTGTTAATACTGCTGACAGATACAGGTACCATTGGGAAAGAAGCCCACTGGGTTATCCTCTCCTGAAGGGATAGATCAGTCATCATCCTAGTTATCAGATATTTTTGCGTCGTATAGAAGCATGCTTATGTACCTTTTATTATTAGAGCTTTTGAGGGAACGTTAGGGTACCGTGGAGCAGACTTTAAGGGAACATCTACTACTGTACCACATTGACTTTTCACCCCTGTGCTTCAGAGAATGTAGGGCGCTTAGTCACTCCCGCCAAAAAACTGGAGGACACCATCCGCCTTGCAGAACTCGTCATTGAGGTCCTGCAACAGAACGAGGAGCACCACGCAGAGGTGAGTGTGTTAGTAGAGGATAAACACACACGTTATCTCTCTCTCACACACACATACATACACTCACATGCACACACGCAAAACCACACACTCAAAGACATAACTGGGTAAATCCTAATCCAGGCGTGTCTTTTCTATGGCAGTGGAGAAACCTAGGCCATGTGAACTATCTCTGTATGTTTGACAGGCTACAGGCACAGGCACAGGGAAACAGTCGGTACAGTATCCATGTCTCCTTCTCTCTGCCTCGTCTCCGATGCATGTTAGTAAGATGACTGCCCTGCACGGTAGTGGCTCAAGATGTGGGCTCAAAGGTTAACAAAGTGCCTTGGACACCCCAAGCTCTGACTCCCTACTTGATACTTGTAGTGTCTAAGACTGAAAGGATATAAACAGATCAGTTTTGTTGTGATGTTCAGGACTTGGTTACTGTGTTTCCTGTGCACTCACTTATCGCCTCCAATGGAAATGCCCCACACACGCAGCGTCTCTTACACCTATTGCATAAAGGGCTTTCCTTTGATGTCATATCCTGACAGCTCTGCTCTTTTTGGAAACGGGGCTGTCCCTAGCAGAAGGTGCATGGGACTACTGGTCCAGTGGGGTGTGGTCGTGATTCACACTTCCAGCCTGCAAACACGTCACATCCTTTTTATTCAGGAGCACAGGACTCCCTCTGCACACAGACTTGGTTAAACACTTTTGTTCATCATTTTGTATATTTGTATGCTTTATTCTCTCATATGAACAGTCTCTCAACATAATGTTGTTTTTTAATTCTGTTTTTTTAAAGATAGCTTTCATCCATGAAACATTCCTCTTTTGTTTTTAATTCTATTTTTTATTTCCTCCACTGTAATCTTACCATACTGAACCAACAGTTTCTCGAACAGTAAACCTGACTTAAACCCCTTCCTGTTCTCTCACTTTTCATTTTCTTAATGGGGAATATTTGGACAGGGAAAAGAGGTACGTGACTGACCCTGACCAGATGAGACCATCCACATCCCACTGCATGGTTGAAAGATGCCCACTGTCCCAGAGTGGTCCCAATCTTTGCCATGAACCTACTAATTTGCTGCCTTGTTACTTACCTGCCTTGTGCTTGTGGTCAGCTTGGAGGATTGAGCAAATGCTTGTCAGCCTAGTCTGAGAGCTAGATATGAGGTTGCCTTTGGTAATAAGCAGACCTAAACAAGCACTTTGGTGGCACTCTGTCCATCTCAAGACACCAAGCCTCCCCATGCCCCCCTCTGTCTAGTACCACCCCGTCTCTCAGAAATACTCCCACGATTGCAAATTGCACCCCCCTCCCACCCTCTTGTATGCCTGCCCCTGGTGTAATTTGAACTGCATCGACTATCTCCGAGCATATCCTTCACAGTCTTTTCATATGAGTGTGTATGAAGCCCTTCTCTGTTCTGGTGTGTTTGGGAAAGGTAAGTAGAACACCCAGACATCTGATGTATCTCCATTGGATTGCTGTATTTTCAGGCAATGGAGAAGAGCATGCTTAGTACACTGGACAAAGGTTCACCATAAAGACTCTGGCATTTCTTTTGAATGCATTTTTGTGATTTGCTACCATTGGACATGGACAGCAGACCAGCTAACCAGCAAAATCCAGTAATCTACATATTTCACAGACATAACTTGAACTCAATCTTTTTTAGTGTTGGCTTATCTTTAGGAATTTACCCTAAAAGGAGTGCTGCTATATGTTTGCATTCCATCTCCAACGCAGCGCCTGATTTGGTTAAAATCACAATGGAACCGAGCCCAAATGCCGGTGCCCTGTGATATCTAGGGTCATGAGCCTAATTCGTCATGCTAATGAGATGCCCTTCCTGGTTATTGCTGGTGCTGTTGCTGTCTTATCCATGCCATGTACCCATTGGTACAGAGATGCCCCCAGGTGCATGACCCACACCCCCATGGGCATATTCACATCTGTGGGGCCACGAGACGATGTGAATGGCTGAGCCTCCTCGGGTGCCCCCCCAGACAGCCCTGGGGGAAGCAGGGGAGCATGGAAGAGTGTGGACGCATGAGACTAGACTGTTCCTAACGCAGTCACTCCACTGCTTCTGCTACCAGAGGCACTGTCTAGAGATAGACAGATAGAGCGGCTCCCTCTATCTGGACGACTCTGTCAGAGGACTGGCGTGACAGAGCAGCCCTTTGAGACACGTCTCAAGCAGCTGTCGATCTCTGCCTCTGTGGGCCAACAGACAAGCCCAGGTTTATCTGTGCAGGGACACATTGTTTCAGCCTGCCGCTCCAAGCTGTGAAGTGCCCCCCGGAGATCTCTGTGTGATGTCTCCGAGGTGACAACTTGACTTATTGTGAAACCGCGAGATGGAGAAGAGCCATTTGATAGATCAGTGGAGTAACGTTCCTCCCTTTTCACCTTTTCCCTCAAGAGTATGAGACTGTGAGACTTGCACTTAAAGACGTGCTCGGAGTGTGATTTCACAATCTTAACTACCTTTCCCCCCCCCCTCTCTTTGTCTGTTTTTATCTACGTTTCCTGTTTCTCCTTTTCCCTTCTGTCACCTCTTCTGTCTTTGACTATTCTCTCTTTGCTCGTGTATCTCCCCCTCACCTTCTCTACTCTATCCCTCTCTCTAACATCTACCTGCCCCACTTCCTCGCCCCCTCTCCTCTCCTATCCTCCACCGCTCTCCCCCCTTTCCTCTCCCCCTGTCCTCTCCCCCTCTCCCTCTCCCCTTGTCCTCTCCCCCTCTCCTCTCCCTCTCCCCTGGTCCTCTCCTCCACCCCTCTCCCCTCTCTCCTCTCCCTCTCCCCTGGTCCTCTCCTCCACTCCTCTCTCCTCTCCCTCTCCCCTGGTCCTCTCCTCCACCCCTCTCCTCTCCCTCTCCCATGGTCCTCTCCTCCACCCCTCTCCCATCTCTCCTCTCCCTCTCCCCTGGTCCTCTCCTCCACCCCTCTCCTCTCCCTCTCCCATGGTCCTCTCCTCCACCCCTCTCCCATCTCTCCTCTCCCTCTCCCATGGTCCTCTCCTCCACCCCTCTCCCATCTCTCCTCTCCCTCTCCCCTGGTCCTCTCCTCCACCCCTGTGCAGGCGTTCGCCTGGTGGTCGGACCTGATGGTGGAGCACGCGGAGACCTTTCTGTCCCTGTACGCGGTGGACATGGACGATGCTCTGGAGGTCCAGCCCCCCGACAGCTGGGACAGCTTCCCTCTCTTCCAGCTCCTCAACGACTTCATGAGGGTCGACTGTGAGTGGGCCGCACATGGACCCCAACCCGTAGACATCCAAACAAGGACTGATTATGAACGGACACGCACAGATCCTAGCCCTCCTGATCTATGCAGAACAGCAGCCCACACTTGATATGATTCCAGAGGAGGCTGAGGGCACACACTCCTGGAACAGGCGTCTGGGGCCGGGCTGCGTATTATTGCGAAGCCCCATGGGGAGACGGGGAAAAAACGAATCACCCCGTTGGGATCCGAATCAACTGGAACGTGTCGGTAAACGGCGCGGTAGATAAAAGGTCAGGAAGCGGAGGGCGTTTGACAGGGAGGACAATGGAGACCTCTGAGAGCTCCTGTAGGAGTCTCATCTGGAGCGGTTGCTGTGGGCTCTGTCATCTCCCTAATGACCTGCAGTTGCCTTAGGACACTGTCCAGGGTCCTGAAAGCATGAGCGAGAATAGCAACACTTAAAGCAGCCTTTGTGAACTGAAACTGCCTGGTTATAATTGTCCCTGGAAATAATTTGAATAGCTTGTCAGCTGGGAGCCTAGCATTATTTGCAGTGTTGGAGCCTGCACATTATTGGCTACATAGCTTTGAAATGAACTGAATATGTGCATTTCGAAGCATCACATGACATTCAAGACAGGTAGATGGTAGATATCATTTTCTTTTTATACTCCAGTAGTCTTTTTTCAAAAACGGCATTAGATATACTTACACAGTCAATGTGTTCCTCACTGCATAAGATGACTTAAAGGGGAAACTGAATGGAGGTGTCCAGTACTGGTAACCACGTCACAACAGACATAATGGTGCTCTACAAACAGAACAAAAACATGACTCTTGCACACACACACACACATCTGTAAACAGTCCATCTCACTGGGGCATTCCTCCACAGAAGGTCACCGGCTGTGTCTCCCTGTAGCTGTTAGCTTATGTGGCAGGAAATAGCCTAAGCACCAGACAGGCGCAAAAGTCAGATGCCATTCAAGCAGTTAATGAGGTCTAAAACAGTGGTGCCTTGGAGTGAGGCAAGGCCCGCGACCACACTCCTGGACTCACATCCAAGTGTACATCAGCCGCTCAAGTGGCTAATTGGATAGCAGCAATCAAGGAACAAAACAAACATCGCACCTACTGTGTATCAATGACCTTGACTCCCACGCGCACTCGCGCAACACGCAAACACACACTCCTACTCACGCGACACAGAAACACACACTCCTACTCACGCGACACAGAAACACACACTCCTACTCACGCGACACAGAAACACACACTCCTACTCACGCGACACAGAAACACACACTCCTACTCACGCGACACAGAAACACACACTCCTACTCACGCGACACAGAAACACACACTCCTACTCACGCGACACAGAAATACACACTCCTACTCACGGGACACAGAAACACACACTCCTACTCACGCGACACAGAAACACACACTCCTACTCACGCGACACAGAAACACACACTCCTACTCACGCGACACAGAAACACACACTCCTACTCACGCGACACAGAAACACACACTCCTACTCACGCGACACAGAAACACACACTCCTACTCACGCGACACAGAAACACACACTCCTACTCACGCGACACAGAAACACACACTCCTACTCACGCGACACAGAAACACACACTCCTACTCACGCGACACAGAAACACACACTCCTACTCACGCGACACAGAAACACACACTCCTACTCACGCGACACAGAAACACACACTCCTACTCACGCGACACAGAAACACACACTCCTACTCACGCGACACAGAAACACACACTCCTACTCACGCGACACAGAAACACACACTCCTACTCACGCGACACAGAAACACACACTCCTACTCACGCGACACAGAAAGACACACTCCTACTCACGCGACACAGAAACACACACTCCTACTCACGCGACACAGAAACACACACTCCTACTCACGCGACACAGAAACACACACTCCTACTCTCACACATGCTCAGAGGGGGAGAGAGAGAAGGAGAGAGAGGGAGAAATAGAGAGAATGCTCAAAGGGAGAGTGAAGAACAGACACACGGCGTGGGGCCGCGAGGCATCGCATTAGCACACACTGGCCTCCATTTTATCTCCTGTGGTCTGTGTTAACGTTGCCTTTTTACCAGTTGGAGCCAGTGGAGAGTCAAATAAGAGACTTGTGTGTCCTGTAGCATTTGTTGTGCATACAGTACCCTTCTGGATACTGTGCCATCCTGCATCCCAGAGGTCCACTACTAAACCCTCCACAGTTATGAGCTACTATCACATTCTCATTTCTATTATTAGCTATTAACTATTATATATCACTTCTCAGTAACCGATTAGGACATGCACAGTTTTAGAATAACTCAATATTATATTAATTTACACACATGATATACACATAAAAATCCCACTGTTAACCAATTCATTTAGGTTTATCTAGGATATGAACAATCTTGTTGAAAAAACAGTTTGCACTTGTCTGTCCCTCTCCTCAGATAACCTGTGTAACGGGAAGTTCCACAAACACCTGCAGGATCTGTACGCTCCTCTGGTGGTTAGATATGTGGACCTGATGGAGTCCTCCATCGCTCAGTCTATCCACAGGGGCTTTGAGAGAGAGTCCTGGGAGCCTGTCAAGTAAGGACATCATTAGGACAGCACACATGAACGTGTTTGTACCATTTGAACCCTTTGGTTTAGTCAGTTTTACTAGGGATTAAAGATCCTTAGTTGATTTGCAAGTCTATTGTGTGTGTTTCTGTTTTCTCTCTCTGAAGGTAAAATACTAATCTGTCTGAAACTCCAGTCTTTCAGCCTGTTCTGGTCTGTTGTGTTTTGTCTGTGTCTTTCTAAACAGAACATCTGCTGCAATTTAACCACTGTTACCACTTACTGTTTTCTTTAGCAATTATGCCGTGAACCATATGCTCAATTAATCATCCTGAAACAACACTGTATATTGTGTTTTTCAATAATATTCCCACCCCAACTGTTAGAGTGTCAGGTTCTTCACATTTTAGTAATATTTGATCATTTACTGTACCATTCTCTAAATGTGTGTGAAAACGGTCTTTTGTTTCGTGTGTAGTCATGTGAGCTGATCGGTGGTCAGGTTTGCTTGCTTCCCCTCAAGCTTCTTCAGAAATGCCCCCTTTTTCTCTCATTTCTCATTGCTTCTTCGAACCATCTGCATTCCTTCTGTTATAGCACATTCTTTCTCCTCTCTGCCTGTGTCCTCTCTACAGGAGTATAGCAAGTAATCTGCCCAATGTGAATCTACCAAATGTCAGCCTCCAAATGCCCAAAGTACCAAATCTAGCAGTGCCAAGTGTTAACCTTCCACAAATGCCCAGCTTTGCTGCACCCAACTGGATGACAGCTATATGTGACTCTGAGTGTGTATTAAGTATCAGTTGGAGCCTGAAACATGCATGCGTGTCCTTGGCATGAACATGTCACATATTCCCCACGATACCAAGACAAGTTTGTGTTGAAACTTGTCAGCCGGCCCAGTTTTACTTGCTAACTAAGAGATGAACATGCAGGCTGCTCTTTAGATCACCAATCTGGATGTAGTAACTGACAGGAACGTTTTCTCATGGCATACTTTGACACAACGATGCTAAATGTACAGAGAGAACTAATGGTTCCTGTCTCTCAAGTGTCATCCTATTCTAAAACAGAACACGCACAAAAAACATGATATTAAACCATATTTGGCGTGTGTGTGACTGTCTGCGTAGCAGAAAAATTAAGCGTGTAGCAATGGAATCTAGAACCTATGTTTAGACTTTATATCAAAAGCACTCTCCTTCGACACCTCAAGGTACAACGACACATTATCTGTGCCACTCTTAATGAAAGTGAAATACAGTCTACACCAACCAGCAAAATGGGTGTGAAGAAGAACGTTCAAAGTGAGCCCCACTCAGTGCATCCCGCAGAGTGAGACCCTCACACCAGCTTTTAAGATTCCAAAGTTCCATGTTTGTAGGCACTAGACCGCCTATCATACCCACCTCTCAAGGTGTAACTCAACCTGTTTAAATAAACATGATAAGAAGCACATTTATACAGTCAATCACTGCACACTCAGTGAACATGAGAGGTGAAATAAGAGGTGAATGTTTTTCTCTGCCAAGTCAGAGCAACCAAGTACATGTTGACAACATGCCCAGACTCAGGTGCTGTGTGTAGCAGCCAGGAGGTGCAGCCAAAGTCCTCCCAACGTGGAAATTCCTAACTGACAGATCAACAGATATTCCTAACTGACAGACAGCGCCACCTTGAAAACATATATGTGATAACAAGCCTATAGACACATTTTGGCTACAGGAAGCTCCATGGATCCCAGACTCTGCTTCCAGAACCTTCCTTCTGTTTCACCTGGAGCCATGTTCATGCCAACGCCACCACATTGAATACAAATTGTGCAAAGAGTTAGTGGGATTTCAAAATGGAGACCCTACAACAGCTCTTAATTTGCCTCCTGCATGTGTTTGAACCCAAGGACAGAAAGATACACACACATTACTTAATACAAATTGGAAAAATACATTTACTTACATAAAGAATTGTAATTTGCTTATTTATGGCTTTTAAATTTAAGTATTACCTCCTGATAGTTGTTGATGTGAACTGCAAATTCAACTGGTCAATTGCCCAAATTCCACACATGTATACCTTGTTGAAAACGTAGCGTTACAACAACATCCAAGTGATACGTTTGTATCTTTCAGTTGGGCCCCTGCTGTCCCCTCAGTGTGTCACTGTGGGGGAAATGACAGAGCAGTGTTTACTGTGAGCTGGAGCTCCTTAGACGATGAGGAGGAGCTCATGTCTGAGTCGGCTTCCTGGAGGCGTCTGTCTCTCTGTCTATCTGCAGGACTTCAGTTTGGGTGGTAGAGGGTTTCACAACACAGCATGCAAGAATAGAGACACCGTTCGTAACCTCAGCCACCTACCTAGCCCCCCCCCACCATCCTCCTCTTCTCTGTTTGCTCATTGATGTTCTGAAGGGATGCTTTCCTCATCTGGGTCCTATATTTTGACCATTTTACCAACCAAAACAGAGACACAGGGCACTGTGCGCTAACCAGAGAAAATCACTGGGCTCCATGTCTCTGGTATCCTTCCTGCTCTGCCTCAGAGAGCTCCTGGAACCCATCCTGGTGTGTGTTCCTAGGTGTGTGTTCCTAGGTGTGTGTTCCTAGGTGTGTGTTCCTAGGTGTGTGTTCCTAGGTGTGTGTTCCTTGGCGTTCACCTGCCTACCTACCTGGAGTGAGCATGGACCCCACTATTTTGTAAATAACCACTCTGGGGTTTCATAACCAATTCAGGGTGGTTATTATATTTTATCAATGGTGATGTCTGTTTATTTTTACCTTGGAGTGAGCACACGTACTTCAGTGCTTGTATTGCACTAGCTCAAAGACGGCTCAACTCCAAACACGATCGTCGATCAGTAAACGGTAAAAATAAAAAGGCCCATCCAGAGCCATGGATGGACGCGTGGTCCCCTGTTCCCTTGTGTTGTATTCTGTGCCCTAGTTCACTCTTCTTGGCGTCTGTGCTTTTGGGGTTGACCTCTGACCCCCTGACGTCTGGCCCTCCTCAGTAACGGCTCAGGAACATCAGAGGACCTGTTCTGGAAGCTGGACGCCTTGCAGACCTTCATCCGGGACCTCCACTGGCCGGAGGAGGAGTTTGGGAAGCACCTGGAGAGCAGGCTGAAGCTGATGTCCAGCGACATGATTGAGTCCTGCATTAAACGGTGAGCCACAGGCGCCAGGTCCTCATGTGAAGCCACCAGCCTTACGATCCATCACACCAACGTCTGCTGTGTTTGCTGGGTAATCACGCGGCGATGCCCGTCACGGAAACACCCGGACTAGCGCTTGCGATCTCTCCGCAGGACGAGGGTGGCCTTCGAGGCGAAGCTGCAGAGGAGCAGCCGGACCACTGACTTCCGCGTGCCTCAGTCCATCTGCACCATGTTCAACGTGATGGTGGACGCCAAGGCCCAGTCTGCCAAACTGTGTGCCATGGAGCTGGGCCAGGAGGTATGGTGTTCCCCTCTTCTGTCTGAGAGAGAGAGAGACAGAGAGAGAGAGAGGAGAGGGGGAGAGAGAGAGAGAGAGAGAGAGAGAGAGAGAGAGAGAGAGAGAGAGAGAGAGAGAGAGAGAGAGAGAGAGAGAGAGAGAGAGAGAGAGAGAGAAAGAGAGAGTGTTCCCCTCTTCTGTCCTCTCACCAGAGAGAGAGAGGAAAGAGAGAGAGAGAGAGAGAGAGAGAGAGAGAGAGGAGAGAGAGAGAGAGAGAGAGAGGAGAGAGAGAGAGGGACAGAGAGAGAGAGAGAGAGAGAGGAGAGAGAGAGAGACGAGAGAGAGGAGAGAGAGAGAGAGGAGAGGAGAGAGAGAGAGAGAGAGAGAGAGAGAGAGAGAGAGAGAGAGAGAGAGAGGTGTTCCCCTCTTCTGTCTGTCCTCACCAGACCACACACCACAGGGCTGAGGCCCGCGCTCTCGCCCACAGTCCACACATTGCTTCCCTGATGGTCTGCAACCAGATTTCAGGAGGGATATACAATTGCAATGATATTGTCAGCTTGTACAGTATTGTCACTGAGTGCTCTGAAGGATATCATGAGCCGTGGTACCCTGCAGTGGTTTCTCTGAAGAGGGATTTTTTTCTGAGTATGCTGCACTGTGCGTACACATCAATATCCATTCAGAATCACTGCCAGTTCTCTCTGGAAAAATATTTATATATTTTTATTGTTGTGGCATGGATTGAATTCAGCTCACTCCGAATCCACTGTGCTTGACTCCATTCATTGTTGCTGTGTCAACCATATCATTACGCAACATATTAATAACATGTTATTCCTTACAGTACATTCGTTTTACTGCCATCTGCTGCGATTGCCTTGTTTTCTAACTGTGCTTTAAGTTGAGAATGGGCTTCTGACGTGTTTTTGCTGTGTCGTCTTCACTGCCACCATGGTTCCTCTAGCTTTCTTTTGCTTCTTTTGTCTCTGTCTTGTGAAAGTTTGTTAGAGACTGGGTAAGTGTGGCTAACAATTCAATTGAAATCTCACCCCTGGTTCCCAAATGTATAATTAGCCGTTATTGCAGTTTCCCCCCCATCTTCCAACACTTGAATTGTTTTCGTTTCATTAGCATATGTGTAGATGCTACTGAATATACATGGGTTTGGAAGTGAGAGTTCTCATATTTGCGGAATCTGAAGACTGATTCCAATTACCAGAGCTGAATTAATTATGAGAGGCCCCTTCACTGTACTGAGAGGCCCCTTCACTGTACTGAGAGGCCCCTTCACTGTACTGAGAGGCCCCTTCACTGTACTGAGAGGCCCCTTCACTGTACTGAGAGGCCCCTTCACTGTACTGAGAGGCCCCTTCACTGTACATGCTGGGATAAAGACATCCATTGCATCACTGAAAAGCCTCCAGTTGAGATTCCTATCTGGGATTAATTATACTTCTTCGTACTGTAGCCTGAAGCAAAAAATATGTAGTATACCTAAAATGCTGAGATTTTAGCCTAATAACACACTGGCCTCTCGCAAGCCTTCCCACACCTAACATTCTGTAATGTGTGATCATGTTTGGGATGCTGGACAGGTCTGACTTGTTTATTTTCTCACAGAGACAGTATCACTCCCAAATCGACAATCTGATTGAGGAAACAGTAAAGGAGATGACGACACTGCTGGTAGCAAAGGTACTGCAACGACAACTGACCTGACGTTACTGACTCACAGTCAGTGCATCACGGTGAAGCTAAACATACGCCACTGCCATTTCTGTATCCACAACCAGAGGAGAGCAACGACAGGACTAGATCATTATCAATCATCACGATGTCTAAGCAGACTATTTATTTGCTTTGTTTCAGTGACAAAGATGTATTTACCTTTTTTTTTAAATCTCACTATGAAAATCGACATGGCTCCATTGATTTATGGCGCGCGAGGTAATCCTCAATACTGCCTTCTGTCCCTGTCGCTCCTCTCGTTTGTCCTCCTCTCCGTCATCCTGTCCTCAGTTTGTGGTTATCCTGGAGAGTGTCCTGGCCAAGCTCTCCAGGTACGACGAGGGCACGCTCTTCTCCTCCTTCCTCTCTTTCACAGTAAGTACGGCCTCTGTTTCTCTCACACACCCAACCTGGAGGTTTGACAGAATGCAATCACACGTGCTCTTAGTACACTCATCCAGCAGTTACCCGCTTTCCACAAGTGTTCTGGATATTGAATGAGAAATCTGATTCGATTCAGAGTGCACTTTTACAGTTTTGTGTCCTGGTGGGACACTTTTAGCTCTGCCGCTGACTCATTCGCTACACGGTTATTATGCAGCTTTTGTCATGAAAAGTGGATACACAGTCAGACATCTAAGCCTTGCTTTTCTGTCTGCTCTCTCTCTCCCCTCTTTATTTCCAGGTGAAAGCTGCCTCAAAATATGTGGACGTACCAGTAAGTGAGAATATAATTATACCATCTTCAATACCATATGTGTGTGTGTGTGTGCGCGCGCATACTAGTGTAATGTCTTCCATCCCAATGTTACAAATACAGTCCTCATTTTGACCAAAGACAGCAACCAACCGGACAGTCAAACACATAAACACACTCACTCACACTCTCTCTCACACACACAGAACTTGATTCTTTCTGTGAAAACACACATTTCTCGCCATGATTTTCCTGTCAAAGTCTCACTTCCAGATGGTCGTCATATTTCAGATTTGGGTGAGGGGGGGGGGGGGGGGTTGGCACGCTAGCTGGGTTTGTTCTAAACACCACTTCTCAGGAGGAGCCATTTAACTGCCAACGTACCGCTTTTTACATGAAGGCCTTGTCAGTGTAATTCATATTTATGTTTATATAAATAAATTATAAAGATTGACATGACATTGGTGGGCACAATCAATTAGTTTGGAATTGAAAGAGGCAGATAGGACTGGAAATGAGAGTGGGAGGGTTACAGACAGAAACAAAGAGTGAGTTCGACTTGCTCCTGTAACTGTGTATGGTCTTCTTAAATGAATGCCCATTTCTTATTTTCAGGCTTAAAAATCTGCTCCTCAGACAAGTCGTGTACCTCTGACGCTTCTGTTCCCTTTGCACATGCCCAGACTGGGACATCTGAACCTTAGCCAAAGAACTGACAGGAAGTTCCCCGATAAACACAGCCACAGCCAATGTGGACTCTGCTAATTAAACACCTGACATAAAAACCTCTCACTCAGACAGTTTGCTAGCACTTCCTTTGTATGTTGGGTCACATGTTTCGCTGCTAGACATGCAATAAAAGCCAGTGACGACCTGCTTCACATGAATCCTGTGGAACGCATGAAAACCTTCCTGAAAAGCTCTTCCCGCAGGTTTCTCCAGTGTCTGTAGATGATATCTTTTTTTGAAACATTCCTCCCTCCTCACTCTCTCTCTCTCTGCTTCTCTTTGTGTTGTCTGCTACAGAAGCCAGGGATGGACATTGCAGACGGCTATGTGACATTCATGCGCCACTCTCAGGACATGCTACGTGATAAGGTCAATGAGGAGGTGTACATAGAAAGGTTATTTGATGTAAGTAAACCAGTGCTTCTCTGACATGTGATCCAGCAGTCGGCCCAGAGGGATAAGTCACATTTTAGAGCCCCTATACTGAAACTCTTCCCGTTTACTCCTTCTTTCTCTTTCCGTTTCTTTCTGTCCCCTGTCCCCCCCCTTTCTGAGCCGTGGCTTTCACAACTCTGCCTCTGCCCTGGCCTCTGCCCCGGCCTCTGCCCCTGCCTCTGCCCTGGCCTCTGCCCTGGCCTCTGCCCCTGCCTCTGCCCCTGCCTCTGCCCCTGCCTCTGCCCCGGCCTCTGCCCCTGCCTCTGCCCTGGCCTCTGCCCTGGCCTCTGCCCCTGCCTCTGCCCCTGCCTCTGCCCTGGCCTCTGCCTTCCCCTATGTTGTTTTCTTTGTTTCTATGTGTTTGTCTGAAACGTAGACAAATCTTGGGGAGGGATTATCTTAAGCAGTGTTCTCTCTTTGAGTCAGCAAACAAGAGTTAATCAATTAAAGGCAGCACAAAAGGTCCCCTGATTCCCTGCAAGGTGGCTTAATTCAATCTTTACTCCACCCCCCCTCTCACCCCCCCCCCCTCCACACACACACACACACACACATACTCACTAAGACTTGCTCTGGATGTACACGTTGTTGAAAGCCAAATGAAAGGTTGAGGCCAGAGGTCAACAGAAGAGGGATATGGAGAGCTCAGGGTCGTGGTACATTCAGTGTCGCCAGAAAACGGATTGGATTTACATTTTTTATACATCTGTTCCCTGTTCTTAGGTGGAATCCATTTTTCTCCTCCCCATTGCTAACCAGATCATCTGGTGTAGCCGTAGTCTTACACAAACACATCATACACACGTGTATAATCGGGACACAGTTAACTGTCCACTCTATGGATTAATTCTGCACTCCAAACCTTACTTTAAACCTCTGTGGAACTGCTCCAGTAAATCAGGGTGTCTTCAGTAAATCTTTCCCTTAAGGAGCCTCTCTGACCTGGGGCTTATTGTTACGAGGGCTTAAGACAGATTGAAAGGAAGAAAGAGACACACAGCGTCACTTGTCATGAATGCGGGAAGGAGTGAGGGTACATGTCGGGATGAAAAAAGAGAACACTGTCTTAAAGAAGCGCCAGGGACATGATGCAGGTTATATCATCCTTTGTGATGCATGTCAACCAACTGTCAGCTCTGCTTCTTCAGGCAAACACTTCTGATTGCTTGTGCCTGATTAGTTTGTGTGTGCGTGTGTTTGTTTCTGTGTGTGTTTGTGTGCGTGTGTGTGTGTTGGGGGGGTTCATCTAACTAGCGTGACTTGCCTCCCCTCTCCTCTGACTCGTGGAGAAAGTGTCCACTTCTCTATGTTTGTTTCACTCTGCTGCTTGTGACCTGCTGTTGTGCCATGTATCTTCTCCCTGAGAAGAGCATTTCTGCTCTGATTACTGCAGAGGTGTCTCCTGCTGGACTTCTGTGTCACTCTCAATCTGCTCTCCCTCTGGCGATGCTGTGGCGTATGAAGGTGTCTCTCGCTGCACTCCACAACTCTCCTCTGCTGTGCTTTTCTTGTCACTTGCTCAGAAGGCGCAAGGCTTAGCTGCTGTTCCTCTGCTGCAGTGCTCTCTGATCCAGCAAGCGTTGGAGTACCTTTGGTTTTCGCATGTGCCAGTTGTTCACTTCTATCAGTTTTTTCTTCATCATCTTTTTATTTGTCACCACATTATATCGTTTTGAAATGAAACTTATCTCTCATGCCGAATTGTTTTTGCACATGTTCTTCCACCATGATTCAAATAATCTTCCTGTGTGCATCTACTAGCGTGGCCCATCTCCCTATCACTACTGGTCTGACTACAGTCTCACAGGCACTTCCACCCACCTACCTCCTTCTCAATACCCACCTGCACCTTACTTCGCCCCCACCTACATTACAATTGATATTACAGTAACTACAGGGATATTCCCCCCAAGGCAAGTAGGGTGAAGTACCTTGCCCAAGGACACAACATCATTTTGTTTGGCCGGAATCAAACCGGCAACCTTCTGATTAATAGCCTGATTCCCTAACCACTCAGCCATCTGACCCCACCACCTACCCACTACTCAATACCCAACTCCAACCTCACCTACCCCCTATTCCAGGGGTAGGCAATTCCGGTCCTCAGGGGCCACTGTCCTGCATGTTTTAGATGTTTCCCTGCTCCAACACACCTGATTCAAATGAATGGTCATTACCCGGCTTCCACAGAGCTTGATAACAACCCATTCATTTGAACCCCTGCCCTACTCAATACCCACCTACCCCCTACTCAATACCCACCTACCCCCTACTCAATACCCACCCAATACCCACCTACCCCCTACTCAATACCCACCTACCCCTGCTCCTACCTCACCTACCCCCCTGCACCCAGCTCTACCTACCTAACACCTACCAGCATCTGGGTCTGGGTACTGAGGGTTGATTTATTTGGAAACCTCATTTTTTTGCCAAAGATAAGAGAAGCATATACAGTATGTGAGGTCTGGGCTAATTTATAAAAAATTTGAATCAATAGCTAAGATTGATTGAAGTGATCAATGAAGTGAACAACTGAGTAAGAGTTAAAAAAGAGGAGGATTTATATGTGTCAAAATATTTTTTACCAAAATCTAATTATTTTAAATTATGAATATTACAAACAATATTTTTCTTTTCCAAACACATCTGAAGGCACTCAGACATGGTTGGTATTTTCTGTCATATAAATATAATATCACATATACAGTAAATATAGTACAATCATATTTGACCCAGATCTGACCGATGCCATAAAAACAGCATAAACAGCTAGTCACCAAAACTCAAACCAATCAATGAAGGTGGATTAAACACAAAAATACTATAATCATTGTTATTCCACCCATCCATACAACCAGATTCTGAGGATGTGTAGGTGATGAGATTTTAATATTTTTCTCATCTTGATAAAAAAAAAGGTTTCAACACCAGTGATCTGTGAATATGACTAAATAGCATTACTGATGATTGAAAGAAGAATCCCTCTACAAACCACTCAAAGCATATTCAAATGACAAATGAAGTCTTTTGTTTCAGCCTACATGAACCCGCTGGTCGTCTAGACAAAAAAAAGAGGTCTAAAAGAGCTCTCTATGACTAGACTTCATTGATAGGAATGGTGTGAACAGACTAGCATGCCAGCCAGAGGACACATGTGATGTTGTCTCAAAGAGATCCAGGTCAAGGTCAGAGGTTCAGTTAGAATCCACACAGTCACAACTCACAGTCCTGTTCCAAATCTACAGGCTTATGGGACAATTGTTCCTCATGATGTCCTGTGTTAAATGCAAGGTTTGGTCATGAAAAGAATGTGCTAGAAAGTAAGTTCATCACAAGTAGTCCAGAGGCTACCCAGTAGTTAATTATGGTCAAAGAAAGTCAGTGTCGTAAGCAGATTACAATGACATGTCCCAGTAATTTGAATATGCATCAGTAGGCCAGTGTTTGGCCGTGCCTGCTCTGTGACATGAGACTGACCATATGGCCCAATGTTAATATTCTAAGAAAACAACAATTGAATGAATTATGATTTGAGACATATTAACAAGTAACTCATGCTGAGACAAAGGTTGGAACGCAGGGGGCCTTGTTAAAACAGGTCTTGGTTTGACTCCTTACAGGCTTCATTTTCACGAATAACTGATCTTGTTTCATGCACAAGGATTGGTGTATGTATGATTCTAAAGTCCTGTGAAGGAGTATTATTTGTATAAGTAACGATTATTTTGATTGTTAATTTTATATGACTAGGAGAAGAGATGACAATAATGGGGGGTTTTATTCTTTTTTTTTGTAATGGCATGTCGTTTTTTTTTACAAAGCACCAATTCCCCTCTCAAAGCACAGCCACGTAATGAATGAATCTTAGCGTCAGACCGCTAAATTTGTTACACTCTGGCGTGGCAAACAGAAATACAAGGAAAAGGTTAGGCCAGGAACAGAGTTGGGGTGTGGAGGAGGAAAAAATAATTTGTTTGGCTCCCCCCCCCCCTTCTGTGGTGGTTCTTGAAAGAACAGCTGAAGAGATGAGGATTAAAACAGCTGTGCTTAACGTGGAAGGGGCTCATCGACTTAATGCGGGTGGCCCAGAGATCATTGATTAAAAAAGCCATCTCTTCAGCCATGGCCAAATCCAGCGCTGCACTGATACACTGTGGCCTCGTCCTCTGACACCAACAGCCAGAAAAGAGGGGGGGGGGGGGGGGGGGGGGGGGGGGGGGGCTTTCAGCAGGGGGCATGATGCCAGGCGCTGGGCGAGGCTAGGCTCCACAGGGCTGGGCTACAGATAGAGGGATTACACTAGTCAATTATACACTTAATCTGCCCTGCCTCCGGTGGATTAGGAGCCTGGCTCATTGATTGATTTGAAGTATTTCCGTTGACCTTGGGTAGTTATCAGATTCACAGCGAGATTGCACTTTGTGACGAAAGTTAAGGCGCTTTTAATCGCTGCTTCTCTCGCTGTCACCGCAGCGCGGCAAACTGGTTCACCGCTGGCCGGACCAGGGAGGGGGGCGAGGGGTGGGGAGGGGCTAGGGGCTAGAGGTACAAGAGGTTAGGCAAGATTGAGATTGGGATTTTGCACTGTTGTTTCTGTTGCTGCTGGCGTGTGTGCTGGTGGCAGGGTCGGCGGTGATGATGAGAATGAGACAGAGTGAGTCACAGACCTGCTGTCATACCACTTCACTGTCCGGGACACTCAACCACTTTGCAGGCCTCGGTCACCAACTGCCACTCCAAGTGAACAGTTTAATCAACTTGAGCTTGTGTGGCATGGAAAGTTAACCGTGGCGGGCTGAGGCAAGCGGTGGCCCCCCACCATCCACGAAGGAGAGTGAATCAGGATGAGATCTTGGGGAAAAACTGTTCAGCTGTCCTCTGTCCGTCTGATGCTCACTCTTTCTAGCTGTGGCTGTTTGCTGTTGTGTGGCAGATTGATAGAACACTCACATCTAAGGAAAGTCTACAGAGTTGGGTCTGTTAAATAAGATAGGGTCAAACAGTTTCCCCCCCCCCCCAGTAAAAAAAAGCAATCATACAGGATGAAATAACTCATTGGAACGTGTCCTATTGATTACATTGCTATTTTTTTTTTATATACCATTCCTTTTGTTGGCTTTAAAGATTTTTTTTAAACTTTTGCCCTTTAAAAGAGTCTTGGTCAATTGGATTTGCTGAAATGATCAACAAAAAGGAATCAAACATGTTTACAGAATTCTGCCAGTGGAGTCCATCCAAAAATAATACATCAACAAAAATATGGTTGAACAAATATTACTTCTGTGGTTATTTTATAAACTATGACACAGAGTCATTAGAAAGACAAATATATTTTGGTCCCATGAGAAGCCACGGACACTTCCTCGATGTCCTCTTATTGGTTTTCATACCAGTTATTAATCTCTTTAAGTTGAAATAAACCAATTGTAGAAAGAGGCTTTGGACGGTCACGCGGGCCGTGGAGAGTAGGTCACCCGAGAGAACGAGCAGGTATGGTTCTGGATGTTGACGCACAACGACTGTTCAAAACAAGTTAAAAAGGTTTCGCTTCCTTTTAATGAAGTCTGTAAGCAGCTTAGAGTCTTTATAATTACTGAGAGATCACTTTGTTTTCCCTCTGTCCAGCTTCACTGGGATCTTCCACAGTCAACCAAATCCCCCGTGGCAGAGTGCAGTGCTCCAGGGCAGTGCAGCGCTCCAGGGCAGGGCTAGGAAAACATCGTGGGGAGCATCAGGAACAGACCAGGAAAAATGAGTGTTAGAAGGGGATGTTTTTTTGTTGTTGCTTAGGTTCTTGAGAGATTTGGAGGGTTATAGTGATTTGGCAACACACACACATACGTGCGCACAAAAGCACTCACACAAACACTCTCTGTCTCTCTCTCACACACGTATACACAGCCTTACTCTCACACCTCATGAATGCATGGAAACACGCTAATAAACCCTCTGTCGTCTGCTCCTTCATCTCTGGCTCCCTCTCTGTGTACATGGAGGTATGGTGGCATTTGTTTGATTAACTTGCCCCACAAAAGTGACAGCTGCTCGCTGGTGCATGTGGATGAGTGGCCTAGCGCGGGGCCCTCTTTGTACATCTGTCAGCGCAGAGGCAGGGGGAGCAGGGTGAAAAGAGACAAATTGGTCCCAAAAGGCAGGCCATTCACCTTCCGTGGCCCCCCCGGGGCCCCCCCCCGCCCCTCCTTCCCATTCAGGTGCTCGGCAGGATCCTCAAGTGCTTGCTGGCTTATTCCATTTTCGCTCCCCCTATAGAGGCTGAAGCCCACGAGTGTTTTCCCCTTCTTTCTGCCTCCCTCAATCTGCTTCTAAGCGGCTCTTTGTGAGGAGAATGGCTCACTTTGCTCAGGCCCTGAGCTGGAGCTTTTTCACCACTGAGCTTTTTTGTCCCCTTATTGTGTGTTTACTCAATGACGCAACGCAGACTATAATTCCAGCCGTTTAGTTCCTCACAACACGCTCTTTCTCTCCTTGGTTTTTTTCCTCCTCACCCTGTGTTTCTGTAATGTAGTCCCTTATTTGGACACTGTTATCAGTTAGCTGACACTCATTAGTGGAATGAGACTGGCGTTTTGTGACCGACTCAGACTGCCACTGACGATAGCTTGGATACGACTAAATGTGTTCCTTCTCGTTTCTATGATGTACATGTGCATGGGGCCTGTGTATGGGTGTACGTCCACACCGTGCATTGTTGGCCTGGAGCTCAATCACACCTCTTAAAAGGACTTAAGCAGGCATCTTGGAGATGTAGTGCTGGCTGGACACACACAGGGAGAGTTTTGTTCCTCTCCTGGCTGCGCTGAGGCGTGTGAATCGTCATCCGGGGCTCGTCTTTGTACCAGTGACACAATCAAAACAGTTTGAAGTCCATAAGCTTGCTGAGACCGAAACTTTATTTCAATTCTGCTATTCACAACTCCCCACCCCCAACACCCTACACATGTTTTTTTTTTCTTTTTTCAAAGAGTAGAAAAGCTTGTTGACAGAAAGAGAGAGTGCCGGACGGAGAGTTGGCTGGATGGAGGGGTCCGTGGTGGTGTTGCTGCTAAAGAGCCCGGCGCAGCGTGGCAGGGCCGCGGTTCTGCCCATCAGTTTCCTGTCAAAGGAGCTGCCTCTGGGGGTCAGCACAGCAGCTCCCAGCTCAGGGGAAGGGGGGGGGGGGGGGGAGGTGGGGGGGGGGGGCCCGAGGGTCACCGGTGTGAGTTACTATGGTAATTGAGTTCCGTCATCAATGGGCCTCCTCTCATGAGCTATAAAGCACACAATAATAGGCCAGCGGTAGCGGTGAAAAGCAAGCAGGTAGGATTAGCCGGCCCCTTTGTCGTAAGTGCATAATGTCTTGTAGTCAGATTTAAAGACTTCTCAACCCTCGGGTCCTCTCCTCAGCCGCCCGCTGGGGGGCCTAATTTAGCTGCCCTGGCTGCCAGAGTGAGGCCTGCACTCTCTGGGGCTAGAGAGCAGTGCGGACAGCTCTTTTTAAAGCACTAACAAAGCCGTGCAGACACCCTGGCTGGGAGTGCAGGAGAAAGGTTGAGGTTTCGATCGGCCTACCAGTCCTTAATGGATTTTTGAGGATTGTTTTGTTTTTCATTTTGTGGGGGCTTCACTGGCAACATGTTTTTGCGTGTGTGTGGAATGTGTGTTGGGTGTGGGGCGTGTGTTGGGTGTGGGGTGTGTGTTGGGTGTGGAGTGTGTCTTGGGGGGGATGTGTGCAGTGTGTAACAGTCATATTTTATGTTGTTGTGTGTGTGCTTGTGCGCAGGCATGTGTGTGAGTAAAAGAGAGAGAGTATTAAAAAGGAAAAGTGGTGCATTATGGCTCGGTGAGACACAGCGGCCTTCTCTATCCTTTGGAAGTAAGCCTGTCACTTTGCATTAGCATCGCCGCAGCAACAATCATCATTCCATGCCTCCCGCTAATTGCAGACACAGCTGGGTCCCAGCATGACATCTACAGCACACTCGGCACCCTGCAACAACCAGCCCCAGTCTGCGGAGAGCTCTCACACGCATGCTACACGGCCCTAACATAGCAATGAAATGAACACGCATTCACCAAAACACACTTTTGAGAGACACAGACACAAAACCAGAGAAAACCGTGGAAGTGACCAGACTTTGAAAAAGATGAAACATTTCCGACGACTCATTCTGAGATACCTCAATAAATACACAGGAACAAAAGCTTGCATGGGAACACATAAGTTCTCAGTCTGTCACAAACACACACACACGTAGACATTAGCAGCAGCAAAGGCAGAAAGAGGCAGAGTCACAGGTTGCTTGTAATCCCCCTGTACCCCCCATGGAGAGGACCGCCTCTCCTCCTGCATTCCTGCTTCTCCATGCTTTTTAGAGACAACACAAAGGCCCTAAGCCGACCCCTTCCCAGCCCTCTGGCCCCGTCTTGTAGAAGAGGGGCACACACACACACGTCAGGTGGACCCAAAGAGGAAGCATGGTTTAGAGTGCGTAAGTGTGTAAGTGTAGATGTGTGTGTGTTTCCCCCGGTGTGTCATTTTCAATCAGTGCGTGTGTGCGTGCGTGCCTCTGTCGTCGCGTCTGCTTGTGGGAGTACGTCTGGTGTTAGTGTGTGTTTTTTGTCTTATTAAGCCATGCCATTGTAAATGTAGTATAGTATACATGTTGTATAGGGAACAGGGGGCTGTGTATATGTGCTGTTGTCAGGATGGGAAGGGAATGTAGATTTTGCACTGAATTCTGTTGGTTGCCCCCCTGCCAGGCGTTATGGCTTCCTGTAACATGTCAGATATGGGTGTGAACACGGGGTTCAAGGCGGGGTGTTGTGTGTGGCAGTGGGGGGAGGTGGGGGGTGTAGGGGGAATGGTGTTGGGAGGGCAGGAGGTCGTTCTGCCTCCCAGCTCTCACTCCAAGGGGGATGGGACCTGCAGATGTTCATGTGTGCGTGCCGGTGGGTGTGTGTGTGTCGGTGCCCTGTTGGTGTGTGTTTCAGTGGAGGTTGGAGGATGGATGTGGGTGGGTGTGCGGTGTACGTGTGTTGAAATCCCCCCTCCCCCCCCCTCCCCCTACATATATTTACAGTCCCTACCTCCACACTTACTTACAAGCATTGGATGTAAACCCCTCCCCTCCATCCACCCCTCCGACCCCCCCCCCCCCCCCCCCCCCCCTCCCCCCCAAATCCTCCTGAACCATCCGGACCCTTATCAGATGGAACTCGTTAGAATGTCACAGATTTGATCCCTGTCGGGTTATGGCATTATTTATTCAGAGCCACATTACGCTTGTTTTGGCTGTCGGCAAGTGCTAGTCCCCTGCTGATCCCGATCTAGCCTAAAAAAGAGAGCTGGGGTGTGTTCGTCTGTTCAGAGAGAGGCTTTAGTCTTCCTACAGAGGAACAAAGCCTGAGTGCCATCACTGTTCATTTGACAAGCCTGGCAACCAAGTCAGCCTCTAAGTTCCCTGCGGATAGACGCAAGCATTTCACCACGCTTCACTTCTCGTCCGAACGAAACATTGTGAGGATATCGTGCTCTTTAGCGAGAGAGCTGGCTTTTAGGGGTTCGGAGGGAATCAAGCAGTGAAGGAGAGAGGCGGGAAGATGTCCGTGTGGCCGTGTGCCTCGGCAGATGAAGGTAGGTAGGTCAAGCTTGATGGTAGGGTCGTTGTGCGAAGGGGGGGGGGGGGGGGTCAAAGGTTGTGTCGTCAGCATGAGAGGATAACGAGTGGAGAGGCACAGGAGACCATTCGGAGGGAAAGGTTCAGAGAGAGAGAGGGAAAGGCAGGGAGAGAGAGGGAAAGGTTCAGAGAGAGAGAGGGAAAGGCAGGGAGAGAGAGGGAAAGGTTCAGAGAGAGAGAGGGAAAGGTTCAGAGAGAGAGAGGGAAAGGTTCAGAGAGAGAGAGGGAAAGGCAGGGAGAGAGAGGGAAAGGCAGGGAGAGAGAGGGAAAGGTTCAGAGAGAGAGAGGGAAAGGCAGGGAGAGAGAGGGAAAGGTTCAGAGAGAGAGAGGGAAAGGCAGGGAGAGAGAGGGAAAGGCAGGGAGAGAGAGGGAAAGGCAGGGAGAGAGAGGGAAAGGTTCAGAGAGAGAGAGGGAAAGGCAGGGAGAGAGACAGCAGCTCGTCCCTCCAGGCCTGGCCTCCCGGTGGGGGGTCGTGCCCGGGGCGAGATCACAGCCCTGCTGCCGTGGCGTTGGCCTTCACAGGCACAGAGCAGCAGATACGGAGCTACTCACACCAGGTCACCACGGTGATTCACCCCGGAGAGCTTAGCGTGGTACTCTTACCCTGCTAAAATGCTGTACGGGTGAATAACTAGGCCCTGTCCACCATAGAAGTTCTGACCGGGAACAACCCCATTAGATGATGTCCATTAGATTTGAACTGCCGGAGTCATTGTCTCTGTCATCTAGGTTCTCTGAGGGAAACTGAGATCAAACTGAAATATTGCGCTCTAGAATTAGTAAATTAGATAACATTGACATATATAATATTTATGAAAATATACTTATGACATCAACATGTGATGCAAGTTCAATCTAGTTTAATCAATCAAACTCAGGGGTCACCCCCAGATAGTCTCTCCCCCCCTCCTTCTCCCCTATCTCTCCTCTCCCTTCTCTCTCCCCTGCTCTGACCGTTGAGTGGCAGTCTCATCTGATTAGTATCAGCCTGCTCTGATCATTACCAATCAATTAGACGGGAAATCCAACTGGCCTCACAGACAAACATCTCAAGCCTTGTGGCTAGCTGCTGCAACTGTAGCTAGCAATGAAGGACTCCAGTTCCCTGCCCTCAGAGAAAGACACAGAGAGGGAGAGAGGGAGAGAGGGAGAGAGGGAGAGAGAGAGAGAGAGAGAGAGAGAGAGAGGGGGACATTTTGAAAGAGAAGGGGAATGCTGGAGATGTATGAAGACAGAAAAGGAGAGAGCTATAGAGATGAATGAGAGAATGTTATTATTAGGTCTGATTGTGGTTCAGGGTGCCAACAATATGTTCCTTGGCAGAACACACAGGTTCTCTCTGAGAACACAAAATGATTAACTGACATTTTACAAGAAGTCTTTCATTTTCTCATATCATTTAATCACCAGAATCAAGCAACAAAATGTTGGGTATGACTGATTCTCTTATTTTTCGGAATGGCTTTGTCAGTGGGACTGGTGTTGATGTGTGTGTGTGTGCGTGTGTGTAAGTGTGTATTGTGTGTGTGTGTGTCCTGTGACTGTGTGCCTAGCTGGAGAGCACTGTGTTTGTGTGTTCCAGCAATGGTACACCAGCACCATGAACCTGCTGGGGACCTGGCTCACTGACCGCATGGATCTTCAGCTCCACGTCTACCAGCTCAAGATCCTCATCAGAGTAGTCAAGGTGAGAAGTACCCTGAACACATGCCCCATCACCACAGCACACAGTCTCAAAGGCAAGGACCTCCACATGTACCTGCAAGCCACACCCTAAACACACCCAACATCCGTTTTGCGGTTTATCAGTGGGTATAATACAGACAAGCTCAAACTCGACAACCAAGCTGCTCTCTGAAAACGGTCTTCATTCGAATCTTTTCTCCCTGACTGTGAGCCATGACCTAAAAGGAAGGCAGCCGTGACCTGCGTTGGGTTGGCGGGCTGCGGAGCACAGCTCTGCCAGGCAGACACTGAGCCAGTGTTAATATTGCAGTGTTAGTTTGGTAGTGTGTGAGCGGTATCGGGTCCTCTCAGGGTGCGTCTCATCTTCCTGCTCATCAAAAAAATAGAGGACACCAGAGGAGCTAGAGACATCGTCCCACCATCAGCTACTATGGAGAGGGACACTTCCTGTACAAAGACATCGGGCCTAACGCGTCCTGTAGTGGACGTGTCTCATGTTCCCATTTACGTTAGCCTGCATGACGCAGACAGCACGTCTCTGTTCAAATCCCATTCAAGCTACACTGTCACACAGTCGATGCCCATGCAGAGCAGGAGATGCTTACTGCGTCGGTCAGCGGTTTATTTCTTGATGAAATACATTTTAACACTTGCCTCGGGGGAACAAGTTCCATCACCAGTTTGGAATCAGTTTTAACCTTTACGCCTGCTCTCTGGCTGTTGTAGAAAAAGTACCGTGACTTCCGGCTACAGGGGGTGCCAGACTCCACTCTGAACAGCAAGATGTACGACACGGTGAGGAGCAGGCTCACCCTGGAGGAGGCCACTGCGTCCGTGAGGGAGGGAGGCATGCAGGGCATCTCCATGAAGGACAGCGATGAGGAGGATGACAACAACTAGACCAACATCAAGGGAATGGGGATTCTCACATCAGACACTGGGGGTCTGTGAAAACCTGAGAAACGATGCATGTCCCAACCGTCCATTACATCACTCTAAGTCCGTTAGCTGTCTCTGTCAGAGCTAAAACACCAGTACAGGAGGAAATGGTTAAAAAATATATAAATAAAAAAAGATTCTCCATGCTGTTAGTCTTAAAATTGTGGGAAAAATATATCTAGAATAAAGCGATATAAATTGTTGGTATTTATAACTTCGATATTTCTGAATGTTCTTAAGCAATATGGAGAACAGTTTTGTTTGCATTGTCAATGACCATGATTATGAGTAATGCTCGGTGTCCTCTGTATGACGCTAACCTTTCTAGGTGCTTCTTTTAATGTTTACTGTACAGTAAGAGAACATCATTGTGAGGAAAAGAGAATTACTGTCTATCCGTCAAAAGGTGAATGTCTATTGCCTAATGGGAACAAACCACTGACAACATAATTGTATCTATGTTGAAATACTGCCTAATGTCCCTCTTCACTAGAATAATCAAGGTAGACATTTTTTTCTTTTATTTGATTCAATACTCCTATTACATTTTCCCTCACTGGCCAAACATTTGACCATATTTTTTAATAAGTTGTTATTTGAGATGCAATATATTCCAGTAGATTTATTGTTATACTTTATCTTGTATTTTAATCCTTCTTTTCTTTTTTACATCAAATGTAAAAAATGATGTTCTTTTTTTGTTATGTAGCACTTACAGCACAATGTATACCAACCACACAAAAAGTGAAAGAGACTTCTGTATGTAACCTATAGTTTGACTCATATCTAATATGTTTTCACCTTTTTGTAATGGATTGTGGAAAAATGCTATGTAGTTGTTGTTTGTAAATACTCAAGCTGTACATTGCCCTGTGTGCAATTACTGCATGTCCCAGGTACACACTGACTTCCTCTCCCAAATGTTCTTCTCAGAAATGTTGTTCTGTGTGTAGAGTTACCGGTGGACTCATATTGCTTCTGCCTTACAAGGATGAGCTGTGCCCAATAGAATCAAAATAAAGTTGACTGTATAAACATGCAAAAACAAATGTTGTTTTTGTTATTGTCTGTAAATTAGAAATATGTCAATATTGTATTATGTAAAAACAAATCAGGTCTAAATGGATCTTGAACAAACATCGTCAGTGACGTGAGGTCAATAACAAGAGGCGGGGGTGTCCTCTATCTGCACAGTGTTGTAAGATGTCAAATATCTGGTACTAATGGCAAACTACATATTTATGTGCATGCTCCTTTTAACCCCCCCACCCCCTTCCCACCCCTCTAACCAGAGCAGTTTCTTAAGAAAGCGAGTCAGAGATTAGTGCCCTGGATTAGGCCATTTCTCATCTTTAGAGTTTATATTACAGCCCAGAAGGAGATTGGAAGAATTGCCCAAGATGCTATGCAGAGCAGCCCTTAGCCAGATCTCCTCAACATGATTAGAATTATTCTCAAAAGATTTCAAAAAAACAAATCAGACTCAAGATGACAGATATAAACTGAGTCAGGGGGATTAAATATAATAAAGTCACAAATTAAAAGATGATGCGATAGTTTAATTATTTCATAGAAGTCAGAAAAACAAATCCTTCTTTGGAGAAAAACAAGATTTAGGGCCTGCTTGGAGGGATTGAGCTGACTCAAAACCAATACAAAACAATTCAACTGTATTTCAATGACAGGCATTCCTCAGTACTATGTGTGGTGACTCAGTATCCCAGGGGATGACTTACATTTGCATACTGTTAGTTTAAGTGTCAATTGATGTAACAAGTTTTTCTGTTCAATATTCAGTCTAATTCACTTGAGTACAGGACTAAGAAGAGGTCCTTCCTCCACTAATGTGACAGTTCCTGTGCCTTCCCCCAAAAGAAGTAATAAATGTAAGTAAACTGGTCTCACATAATGTATCTATGTTTGCTTGCTCCAAATGATAACATACCAGCATTTCCGATAAGTATGATAAATGCTCCTCATGCGACAATGACCGCATTCCAGTGAAGAATTGTGCCATGGAGGAGAAGGTGCCATGGAGGAGAATGTGCCATGCTATCTGAAAACGGAGTCGGTCCTCTGACATGTTCTTCTTAGCTACTTGGGCAGAATTTAAGGAATGAAAGACAAGAGGTCTTCAGTAATGAAAGACTTCTCATCCCTGCAGTTATTCTAGTTAAACTCACCACACTATTTCCTTTCCCTCCTTAGGGGGCACAGGGCAGAGAGAGACAAACGAGAGAGGCCCTTCGTTGTAATGCACCGCTCTGTGAGACACTGACCTAGAGCAGCACGCTGACCTAATTGTGCGTTTCTACAGCAGGCTGCGCTCACCCTGATATAGCAATAATCAACAGCAATGACAAGAACGCTGTATTTCCACATCCAATCTACCATGTGAGCTGCCTCGGGATATCATACATTTAATTTCCTCATAAATCCAGTCACAATGCAACAATTTTGTGCGAGAGAGGACACCGAGACGGATTAATGGGCCTGGAGATTTACGCAGGCACGATCTGAGCTGCTTTGGTTTTTAAGCCTCAATCAGGCTGCGATGTGGGATAGATATTGGTATCCAAATATAAGATTCTCCAATTGACCATCACAGCAAGAACTGGCCCAAGTCTCAACACTAGTGGAGACTAGAAGTGCAGTGGGGAGTCTGGTGATAAAAAGAGTGTATAGAGCAAGTTGTTCTCCCATATCGAACCCAGCATGCCTCTTCTGCCAGGATATTTGAACATGATGACAACAGGAAAATGGAATGATGAGAAAAATAACAACTGTTATACAAACATTTGGTTTACCCCTTTATTTAAAGAAAGTCATGATATGTATTCATGAGACCATATATTACCAAATGTAGTGGGGTTGCTAGAGGTCGGCTCGAGTTTTGGTGGGTGAATCGGCTATTTTTGTTTGTTGCTTTGCGTGTATGAAGTGTTGGGATTGCCAGTCATTTGTGAGAGCAGGTAAATGTCATATCCGTTTAATAATGGCTGTCTCAAAGCCTCTTATGTTTTTGTGCCCCACCACAACCCTCTTATCTGAGCCTTAAGAAGGGACAACAAGCCCACTGATTAATTTTAGATCTTTTCCATGAAAAGAGTAGCTTACAGTTTAAAGCAATCTCACACAATGTTCAGTCAAGACATTAGGACGTTGTATTACAGATGGATGAAAATCACAGTTTGTCCTGTCTGATTTTCATACAGTAAATCCCATATGGGGATCAACAGTATCAGAGTCAGAAACTAGGAATCAAGATCCTGCTATTGTTATGATGTCAAGGTTAGGACTTAATCTCTCATAGATCGCAAATTCTATTTAGCATAGCTCTTTTCAGCAAATATGATATGCATCACAGAATGCACACAATTTAAACAATTGTATAGAAGTCTGTGAATGAGGGGAAATTATGACCAAACTAAAATGACATAAATGCGGTTAACGCTTTTTAACTGTAAGTGAATCTAAAAGCCACTTCCCACCAAAGCCAGACCATTAAGCATAACCGCACACAAGCACATCAACATGCACACACGTAAATGCCTTGAACCTGAATTTCTTTATCACTAAACACAACAGATTTACATTTTTTTTTGACTCATTTCAAAACACCTGTCCATTAGTCTAGCCTCCAGTGCTAAATGCTCATGCGTAAAATTTATAAAGCAAACCAGCACCAGACCCATCCTCTGTGCTGGGGACTGTCCCTGGAAGCCTCAGGCCTGGCCCAACCTCCTCCTCTGTGACTCACAGCCGGACCAAAAGGGACGAATACTTCAACCTGGTCATTCTTAATATGAACCGAAACGAGGTCTGGTCCTGGTCTGCATCTCTACTCTTCAAGTCAATCCTGTTGACTTGTCATGTTTAGGATGTGGTTGTGAGGACCTTAGTCTTAGTCTCGGATCAGACTGGGTCTGTGCAGAGTGGCTGGTAGCTATTAGCAGCCCCACAGCCTCCCAGGTGGCCTGTATGTTCAGTTCTTTCTCAGACCTCCTCACTATTGTCCTGTGCTGCCATTCAGCGGCCCTGCTCTGAGAGCATCAAAGGCTTCACACTTTCTATACAAATGGCCTGTTCAGGAGCAACTGTATGAAGAACCTCGGCACTTGGGTAAGGGGTCAGAAAAATACATGGAGGGGAAATAGTTGGGGGGACTTAAAAAGGCCCAGAGTAAAGTGCCCCAGTTGATGCTTCAAAGAGAGTGTGAGGCGAACAAGGTGGGGGCAGATAAATGTGTGCTAAAAGGCTGCCAATGAAATTGCGGATTGAGTTGTGAGCAAGCTGTGCACGCATTTTCTGAACTGAACCTCCTTGTGACCTATAGACAGTGACACAGGTGTTTGTGTGTGCTGACCTCGCCTGCCTCTGTGCATGCCAGTGTGCCCGTCTGTGCATGTGCCTGAGTGTTCTGTAGGTGAAGAGAGGCAAACAGACAAGCCACATGGCAGAGTGGGCTGTACTGAGGGGCAGGTGAGGGCCAGGAGATCTGACAGACTGAGAAAACTCAGGAGGGCTTCAGGACACAAACACTGGCTGACAAAAGGACTCACTCAGGAATACATTAAAATGCCAATGCTGCAGTCCATGGCAGAGGAATGCCACATCGCTTTGACAGACCATGTTTTCCTCTTTGTTGGCATTTCTTTAGCAAAGTTTTCCACAGTTTTTTTTTGCAGAGTTTTTTCCCCACAATCTTTGTTTTTTAGGGTCAGAGAGGGCAAAAGTGCGCACATCCTTTACTCAAGTGCAAGAACAGATACTCATGTTTAAAAAAAACTCTGGTAAAAATGGTATTGTAAAAGTACTGACTACACCTTTTAACTCAAGTTAAAGTAAAGAAGTATGGGCTTTGACATATACATAAGTAACTACTGTGCAACAGTGTAACAATAGTATAATCACAATGTAATGATTGTGTAATAACAGTGTAACAACAGTGTAACAACAGTGTATAACAAATGTATAACAGTGTAATAACACTGTAACCACAGTGTACTAACAGCATAATAACAGTGTAGTAACAGTGTAATAACAACATAATAACAGTCTAACAACATTTTAATAACAACACGGCAACAGTTTCTGTTATTCATTACTTCCCATCTATGGTTAGGGTTAGGGCACTACTGGCTGAGCAACTGAAGAACTCAATAAAGGATAAACAGTTGGTCCTTAGGTTCCCAGTATGTGCCTTGTCAAACTGACTTCTCAGATAAATATAAAACAATAAAGGTTACACAATTTACTAGAGAAGACTCCTACATCCCAGCAAAAAGTGATAATCTTAGAATTTCACTGCATTAGGCCACATGACATTGACTTAATAACCTGCTGCCATTAATTACAGTGCACATTATTTACATGCTGTATAAAGTGTACACGTATGCATTTTACAATCATTCATTATTGTTAACCGACTTTGCCAGCAGTAGAATATGCTGTCAGTCCACAAATCATTTCAATATTTTTCTCGAAATACCAATGACAGATATAGGAGTTGTCGATAGACCTGTCACTAGAGGTATTCTCAGAACATATGCATGGACATATTAGATCAATTATTTTCATTACCAACACGTTAAAACATTAAAGATGGAGGGTGATGCAGAGGATGAGTGTAAAGTCTGGCATGTTGCAAGACATACGTGTCATAAGTAAGGTGTGTGCAACACGTGGAGTGGAGGTGTGTGGAGGTTCATCATGATGCCATCATTAGAGTGTTTACACCCTGAACCTTGGAGTTCATGTTCACAAATAGCAACTCAGCACATACAGAGGCGATGTTGTGTGGTTTGACCTGCAACGAAAATGTGCCTTCTTATAGCAACAGAGGTAGGAGGAAAAGCTTGGCAACCCTTCATTACAGACCCAGTTTTAAAAAGCCACTGACCACTCATCAATTGCACTGCTGCACACAAACAATGTGCAGCTATTGAGCCGAACTGACAAACTCTCTGTACAATCATTTGTGATGTCAGTGACCAATTCTGAAAGGCAGGTCAGCCAGGAAACTCGGGCTCCTGTAGAGTCGGCATTACCTGTGAAGCGAAGTTATGTTTGATTGACCATTAGGCGAAGTTCTTTCAAGTGATACATTCTGATTGAAAAAAAATGTAAAATGTAGAATCTTTCAACTACACTATAATTGTACAAATCAACCAAAATAATCTATTAGAATTCAACGTCTCTAGCTGGCATGCGATCTACATCTAGCAGTCTGTGAAAGCTTTGTAAACGAGCTCGAGACAAGAGCAAGACCTTTAAGTCGATGCCCGAGCTAATTGCTGAACGTGTTAGCCGACTTGAAGCCGAGGTCACAGAAATAGGTTCAATGTTTATTGTGTGGACGAGCCGGTAATTGTGCTTGAATAAACTCAAATTGTAGTTACATCATTTACATATGAGTGGAATTAGTGGAACTCGTTTAAATCCTTCCGAGCCGAGTTGCAGGTGTAACGGGATTTAAGACAAGTTACACATTAAGGTTTTCTCATGTTAACTTTTCTTTATTTGGCAATGCCTATATAGCCTATATACACATTTAAAATCAGCACGTTTCATGGATGTCGAATTTTTTTAAAAGACTCAACATTTTCCAGATACAACAAAGCACACAAAACACTCTTTCCAATATGATTGCTGCCTAAAAGACCAACGCCATTGGTGTATTTAACGTAATAATCGAGAGGACATGAAAATAAACTTATGTCTACGGTTCACTTCATTTCTTGCATTCCCTGGGGGAAGCAAAGAAAACGTTATAATGGGGTGGTTAAAAGCAATACAAACAAACGATGTAATAAAGAAAAACGTTTTGAAGAAGCGCTTTTATTGTGTGTTTGAACTCGTAAAGTTCTCTTGAAATCTTTTTTTTAAATATAATTTGTTGTGCGTCTCAGGTGAAATCGTCTGCAAACAAATGAATTCAAGCTGGTCCTTATGAAAAAAGAGGAGAGGGTGACTGGTCATTGTTGCAAGCACACAAAACTCTGGATTCCAACAAACTTTCTATGCTGATTTAAAAAGAGCTCTTTTCATTTCTCGCTATAGGCCTACCTCTGGCCAAGCTAAGTCTTTTCTTTCCCCTTTTAATCCTTCCCTTTATTTCGGAAAAACACAAAACCAGGTTCCATGCAGTGCTTTAGTGGTTAAAAGTGAAAGAGCTGTTTTTTTCCCCCCGAGCTGAGCTCTGAATCGCTCAGGAAAATTGGTTCTTCTGAATAGGTGAAGGAGGAAAAACGTTTAATAGGATCCGAGGGAGGTTCTGCTCTTGCAATCTGCTCCTTAAACAGGTGGAAATTGGACCTTCTCAATTATACAAATAGTAAGTATAAACCAGCATGGAAAAGCTATTCCATCTTCAAGGATTAAGAACTTTCAATAAAAATTGAGTCTCCTCAAACGGAGAAACGAAAATCATTTTTGTAATCCAGGTTAAACAATCTGAATATGAATCTTGGTCGTTAAATTATAAGTGTAGTTTAAGGACAAACTGGTGGAAGCAGGTTTATAATATTACATGTAGGATATTTGTAATTTGTTCGCATGTATTTTTGCGACTAGGCTGCCTTTTCTAAAACTTAAACATTTAAGCTACAAATATTTTATCAGTAGAAGTAGGCCTAATAAATAATAGCCAAACCTATAAAAAACACGAGTTTTTATATTTATATTATTCTCTTTATGTTATTGTGAATATCATGTCATGTTGTTAAATTGTCCAATAAATTATCCAATTGCCCAGACAATTATTTTTATAAATCCGCAGGCTACGCTGAATTTGGATTTAGTGAAATATTGTTTTTCTAGGCTATCAAAGCGACTGGTGACAAGAGGCACTGGATTTGGAGACATAAATAATAATCCGTAATAACTGTCATGCATACCACCCCGTGGTCGTATATAAGTGGGCGGTGGGAGAAGGGACAGGGCTTATGATGGCGTTTCTATGTCACTCTGATACGAGCTAGTCCATGTGATGTCAGCTAAATGCAATAGACAGTGATCCAGCACTGATGAGGACGTCCGCTTTCAAAATGTGACAGAGCAGTCACGCTGCTATCCACGAACACATCTACCGTCGCTTTTACAATAAGGTAAACTTTAACATTGACTCTGACGTTAAGTTTACTATCAGATTTTCCGAGGTAGGCTAGGCTACTGAATAGAAATTAACTCGGTGTTTTTTTTCTTTTTCTTCTCTCTAACGAGCTCTGTAATGTCCTGTTAATTTTGTGTATACTAGTTAATGAGCATTAATCTGGTACCCCTGGATGCTATTGTTCCGGGAATGGCCATTTGAATGCAAATGAGTGACATTGTAATACCAAGGTGCTTATTAAACTGATGTGTGTGTCCTGTCTTTTCTGGAACTCAGGAGCCGAGGACAAGTCGGCTGGTCGGCTGCTGCTCACACCAAGCTAGGTTTACAAAATGGCAAGTTCTCTTCCTTTGGAAACCATGATGTCTTGCCCACGACTTGACAGCGGCAGGAACGGAGCGTCCACCGCGCCAAAGGCGTTGGCTTTTTCCATTGACCGGATCATGTCCAAGACCTCGGAACCGAAAGGGAGTTTGGATGACCGACGAGGATTGGAGATTGCCGAGGGCAAAAAGATGCTAAGCCTCTGCTCACCTATACCTTGTATGATCCCACTTCAACCTTTTAGCTACGACCTTCAAGCCAAGGCGCTGATGAACTACTCCGAATTTTGGAAAGCTAATTTTAGAGGAACGATATGCGGTTCACCTGCAGCAATGTGCAAAGCTAATTGTGGGATGTGTGGCAAAGGGGACTCGGGTTTGAAGCACTCTATAATACCAGGAACTAGAGTAATAAAGCCCCAAGTCATCCACCAAGCCGTTGCTATGCCTACTAACGGGTCACTGTACTATTTCAACTACCTGGACTCTGCATACCACCAGTCTGAGCTGTTATCAGGACACTTGTTCTCCTCAGCCCTGGCCAACTCGCAAGCTCAGGCTTCGTTCTCAGCACACCAGAAACTTTTACTTCTAGAGAACGCCAAACTTGCCAGCGCTTCGGTTGAGAAGTTCCCCACTCCACAATATCCCCACAAGGAGCATCTGCCTGGTCAGTTGGACCAGATAGTGAAGGAGAACCACAGCCTGAACTCGGAGAAAAACGGCGTAAAAGCTCACGGCAAGCTCAACAACAGCTCCACCGACGGGAAACCGAAAAACTTCACGTGCGAAGTTTGTGGAAAGGTAGCCTAAGCAATATCATGTATCGTATATCCTAATATTTGGCTACACGCTATTTCTTTTTATATATACCTTAAAATTAAACAATTAGGACTAATCGTGCAAAATAGCACAACACAATAAAGCTACACCTCGACAACATTAGGCCTATTAAATGATAAAAAATATAAAACTTTGAAATCATCAGTATTTATATCTTAACGAAAACATGATATTCTTCTTTCTGCAGGTATTTAATGCTCATTATAATTTGACTCGACACATGCCAGTGCACACAGGCGCGAGGCCCTTCGTTTGCAAAGTGTGCGGGAAAGGGTTCCGTCAGGCCAGCACGCTGTGCAGACACAAAATTATCCACACGCAGGTGAGACATATTTTACAAGATAATGTCCTTATCCTATCTTACAATTATTATTATTCAAATCTAAATATTTTATGAGGTACATTGTGAAACGAGAAAATGTATTTTGTTACAGGAAAAGCCTCATAAATGCAACCAGTGTGGCAAGGCGTTCAACAGGAGCTCAACACTGAACACTCACATACGAATCCATGCCGGATACAAACCTTTCGTCTGCGAATTCTGTGGAAAAGGATTTCACCAGAAAGGTAAAAATCCGTGTTAGTCTACTACTAATATCACAAGGCTTTATTCTATATCTAGCCTATGAAACCACTGAAGAAGCATTAATAGCCTCAGTCCATCAATTT
Source organism: Hypomesus transpacificus (assembly GCF_021917145.1). NCBI lineage: Eukaryota > Metazoa > Chordata > Actinopteri > Osmeriformes > Osmeridae > Hypomesus > Hypomesus transpacificus. Next base: position 4,874,818 of record NC_061068.1, on the reverse strand, counting down.
ATCCGTTCTCTTATCAGAACGAAGCCACATCAGAGTATAATTAGCCTACCCTTCGATTAAATCAGTAGATTATATGGCAATTGTTCACTAATAGCCTTGGTCTGTGCATTGGCTATAAGTGAAAGTAAATATTTGAACTCGACAATTCATTACCGCTCATAGATATTGAATGTTCTGTGTCTTGGATTGTAAAATACCACCTTATTGATCAAACGTGGTTACAGGGGGCCTCTACGCTTGAATCTAAATAGGACATGTCACTTTACACTAACTAACTCTCCCTGCAAGACTCTTAAATTTGCCATGGGTCAATAGACAGACCTCTCCCGAGTTTACAATCCGACAGTTTTCAGTTGTTTGGTTGCGTTTGATTTTGACAAAGTTTGACAACTTTTTGACTTCAACATGCAAAGCTCTGATTAATGAAGGCTGGGGAATGAAGCGCCAACTCACTTAATTGTGAACTCCTGACCTTGGGGAAAATGTGTTCCCTTTGTCCTTGTTTTCATTTTGGTCTATATCTGTTCATGTTCACTTTTATTCATTCATTCTTCTCAATTTCAGGAAATTACAAGAACCACAAACTTACGCACAGCGGAGAGAAGCAGTACAAATGTTCCATATGCAACAAGGCCTTCCATCAAATATACAATCTGACCTTCCACATGCACACGCATAACGACAAGAAGCCCTTCACGTGTGGGACTTGCGGAAAAGGCTTTTGCAGGAACTTTGACTTGAAAAAACACATACGAAAGCTGCATGATAATAACTCTTCGTGTTTATCTGCAACAAACGAATCATCCAGGGCACTCCAAAGCTGAGCCAGTATTTGTTTTCCATGGGATGGGCAATTTATCATAATACACTTAAAGGGATTGTTTTATTGTGAGTTTGCACCAGTGTAAAAACTGTTTATTTTTGTTTGTTTGTTTACATTTTGTCACGATGAAACATAGATCATCGTTATTTGGCATATCAAAAGAATGAAAACTCAAAACAATTGAGCGGGAAAGACAAGGCCTACTTGTTTAAAGATTTTAAGCATATTGAGATCGATGCGTCGATGCTTGTAATTTTTTAACAATGACAAAGTGTTGAATTATCCACATTGAATCTAAAAATGAGTAGGCTACAGCCATACTTGCCACATATAATGTCAAGCATATTTCGCTATTGCCATTGTTAACGCGTGAAAACGGAATTGTAAATAATAGGCTATGAAAAATAAAATGATATTTAACAGTGTTTTATCTTTGGCGTCATTACTCTAGAATATGAAATTCGATCACAGAATATGTATGCCATGGCATTGGATTCGATTTCCAAACATTTATTAATTTATGTAGCCTATGGCCTGTACTAAATACAACTCTATTTTAATATAAATATAGGCTGCGGCTTGTGCAACAATGACGTGTGAAGTTCTTAAAAGGTTCTGTTACTTCTGACATACGCATTTCAACTCGTGCACTTGATATCTATAATGGCACAAATTATTAGATGTAACATGGACTCTTGAAGGAGAATTACATTAATCATTTAAACACCCTCGAGGGGCAGTTTTGGCGCATGAAGCCGTGTTCATTAGAATATGGATAATAGCGCATTCGGCCACATCAGTTTCCACTCTCCTCATCTGGGCAGTCTTAATATAGCAGAACGTATTCCGCCCACGGCTCCAGGAACAATATTATCCTTGCACGCTAACAGACATTCTGATGAGAGATGGGCGCGTGCTCCCAAATCTTGGTCTACCAATTACGACGCAATTAGTAATTAGCCTACCCGCCAAGCTCTGACCGGTTAGAAGGCTAATATTTCCAGTTGAGTGGCCCGCTCACCTCTCTCATCTACTGTGTATGCACTATCCACACTCAAGCTACTCAAGTGAAAAGGAGATGGTAGACTTTTCAAAATCCTTCTTTTTATACTAGGAAATTAGAAACTTCACGTATATCTTTTGTATCAATTATGGGAAGGCTACTCTCACATTCCAATTGTCTGTCATTTTCATCCACACTAATAACCACAAATTTGAATTTGTCATGTTGTTGTTAATCCAAGCCAACGAAGTATGGTGATGTTAAAATATATTTTTTAGTAGTCTATGACTAACTGCACATATTTCCATATGCCTTCAGATAACCCGTAAAGTTTAGTGGCACTGGCACACTTCAAAAACGAAGTCGTAGGTTCGCAAGACACTAATTCATTTCGATTAAATAGCCTACCAGGCAATGGTCTAATGAAGTTGCTATCACTTTCCATCTGAGCCAATCGATTCCTAAAAACCTCAAATGGATTTACTGTTCAACCCAGAACGTTTATAGGCTACACGTTTTTACGCACTGGTAAATGTCTGGTCTACGTCTCGTCTACGGACTGTGCTCAACGTTATGTTTGTTTTCCCTGCCTATTGTTTATTGTGCTAAAATAATTATTCATCCAGTGTGGGGGGCTATCATTGGAAAATTCTCAATGGATATGTTTGTTTCGGGAACAGTGTCTCTGCGCAAAAGTGTCCGTCTGTTCCAAAGCCTGGGTAGTAAACAACCTAAAGGCAACGCGTTGCCCTTTTCTCTGCACTTACCTCTCAAACATCTGAGCAACCAGCTTCGCTTCTAGAAACATGTTAATTGACAACGGAGCTCATTACTGGGCGCACATGTAACGCAGCGAGAGATTATGGGGACAAGAGCGCATTAATCAACTGTCAACAATCGAGTACATCTACACGACGCAGGATCCCCCGAAATCGAGGCATTTATAAGCGACAAAAGACCTGCCTGAGACAGGAAGAAAAGAAGACCCAGACTTTTGTTTGGCCAATTCAATTGATTATAAATGGAAGATTAACGGGTTAGCTTCAGCGGTTTTCAAGGGCTTGAAGGGGCGAGAAAGGGACCAATTAAATCCACCAAATGTTAACTACATCAGTTTCCCCCCGTTTAGCCCAAATGAAATTCTAATTAAACAGTCCCTCGCCATCATTTTGGAAGGCGATTTCTCTCGCTGCTGGAGTAGCGCGCGGGCTGGTTGCGACCCTCGTTAGGAAAGCACAGGCTCTTGGCACAAAGAGCCCACGATGAGCAGTCTGAAATGCCAAGAGGAAAGTTAATGAGCATCGGGCGCAGTCCTTGGGGCTATTCATGGAAAAGGGTGTTGAAAAGATGGAATCAGCCAGTAGCTCTAAACTACATGGTGTTCTGTACACTTCTGAATGTCCAATAGGGCAGTTTGCAACAGGCCTAATATTGTTCCTAGTATTGCTCCAAATATTCAGTGGTTACTGAGGTGACATATAACACAGCATATTACATCCATGGAAAGAAGCTGTATATAAACATGCTTTTTTTTCTACAAAGCTTTATGAATCAAATATGTGTTGCAGACAACCATTCAAGTCACATCTCCAGTTCTAGAGAAAAACGGTATGGTGTGAGTAAAATACAAACTTATTATTGAAATAGAAGGAGAAATCGCCACCACTCTTACACACGTTCCTTGTACACAATGTTTAACATAAATATGAATTCAACTGGCTTGTTAAGACCTTTCCAAACATTTACTGTAAAAAAAAAACTGTGTTAAGTGTGATATAAACAGGGTCATGACTATCACACACACACACAAACACACACACAGACATACACAGTAGATGTTGGAGAGACTGGATCTTGGATCTGCCATGGCTATTCAAGGACACGGGTGGCAGAAGGTGCTTTGTGGCTTTAAGGTCTGTGGGTATAGGACGAGTGGTAGGAACCATGTTAGGGGAGGGAGCTGTGCCCCGCTGAAATCACATCACTGTCTGTCAGTCTCCAGAGAGTGACCTCCACTCAGGACCTGTCTGTCGCTCGCTTGCCCACCCTGAGAGCTCGAGGCTCAGGAGCTGAAGGGGACCCCCTGTCCTCTCCTCGCCCGCCCCTGTAGCATCCACCCTCTCTAACAGGAGGAGAGATGGAGCCTCTGACCTCCAAACGATCTGCATTACATGACCAGCCAATATCAATAAATTCCACCTAAATGTAAAATAATTAAATAAATAAAGGTTTATTTTGTTAATTTAATAAACAGGTACAAATGTCATTACAAACAAACAAATAGGTAATGAATAGATAATGAACTAGACAAAATAAATAAGTCATTTTCTCCATCACACCCTGACTGGTCTAAGCTCTATTCTTGTGGAATTAAATCATCGGTTCATTGTTAGACAGGAAGACTCAATCTGGGATGTCCGGTGCTAATCCCTCTGACACGAACTGACCCTGCTGGGAAATGTCCACTACTGCTGTGCTTAGCCAGTACTGCTAATGATGTCTATGGAGCCACCTTGTTCACACAAATCTGTCCCCTTTATAATGAGATCATACAGGTGCCTCTATAAGATGAGCATTCCCGTTGGCCTTGGAACGCATGGGTAAAAAGATGGAAGTGAAGAACTCAGGATTAATGTATTTTTTCTTCTATAGCTGTGTCCCATTGACACAACAGAAGTTACCGTAGAAGTTGATGTTGTGAAGTTTATCACATTTACATTTAGTCATTTAGCAGACGCTCTTATCCAGAGCGATTTACAGTAAGTACAGGGACAAGGCAAGTAGGGTGAAGTGCCTTGCCCAAGGTCACAACGTCATTTTGCGCAGCCAGGAATCGAACTGGTGACCTTCAGATTACTAGCCCGATTCCCTAAAAGTTCGATTCCCTAACCGCTCAGCCACCTGACTCCCTGATTAAGGACCTTGTTTTCAAAACAGGAGTCATAATTATAATGTGATGCTAATTGTCCGAGCAGTAGCTACTAGGCACGTAGAGTCATGTGCTTTTGATCTAGATGCAATCAATATCACCATAAATTGAAAGTGGAACACAATATATACACACTTGCTGTACTCTCAGTCAATCAATTCAAATAAAATTAAAACTTACTGCACTGGCAAGCTTCACACAGAGGATAAAAGACAACTGCTGAAGCAGAATCAATACCTCACTAAATGTATCGACTAAAAGTACAAACCAAGGACTAAAAACCACAGGAGTTCTCTACAGAGCAGCAAATCTCAGCATTATAGCATCAGCATTCGCAGACTTACTCCCTTATGACAGTCCTTTGTGTTTAGAGCTATTACAATAGCAAAGGTATGTGCCCAAAGCTTGATTTTGAAGGTAAGGGCCTGGTGAAGTGCAGTGAAATCTATGATTATGTTGACATGGACAAACCCATTCAAAAGGTGGCATTGCACTTATGCTTCAGTCAATGAAAGGGGCCGAGCAGAGATCCCTTAAGGTCAGTGTTGGTTCACTTTAGTGTGTGACATGTTATGTTATGTTTAATCTAGGAGAACAGAGAGCTACTCCCTCTACATAGGCAGACAAAGACATGGCTGGGCATGCACTTAACCAGAGGTGACAGGACAGGAGAAAAGGAGTGATGAGGAGAATGTGAAAACGGATTAGGTTCAAAGCTAATATTTCAGAAAAATTATGACATGAATCATGTAAATCAAATTCTTTGTGAATTCAGAAAATATGAGGAAAAATGTTTTGAAGAAAATCAGGAGAAAATTGTAAAGAAAGGATTACATATTTTAAACGTGCATGCCTTGAAATAAAAAAGACACTACCATGGAAACCCCCCTAAATCAAAACAGAATACCCTACAACGGCGGGATATCATTTTGTAAAAGGCAGCACACAATTACTTATTATCCAATTATTGAGGATGACAGTTAACCATTTATTGGGATTTTCTACCCAGCAATTATCTGAGGAGCCACTCAGCATGTTCTCAATAGATGGCCCAAATCACATCATCATATGGCTCCAAATTCACGCGCTGTTAAGAGATGGAGGGGGTCACCTCCTCGCCTCCTCTCTCATTGAGCTAGGGGTTAGCTGGTAATCCATGCTGAACTTGAGAAGCTGGGTTGGGACCCAGGTGTCTGAGGGGTAATGGGGGTCGGGGAACTGAGGGGCAGGGGTTGTTGTTGTCGGCAGTTGCCAAGGCTAACCGGGGTCTGAGCCATGAGCTCGGGGCGTGACGGGGAATGTGGTGTCCGTAGCTAATCCACCTCAGGCTCTTCTCCATTAGAATACATAATGCAAAGCTAGTCATTTGGAAGAGCTCCAGATCGTGCTCTTCAAAACCCTTTTAGATAATTCGCAGTCTCTGTCCCCCTAACTGCCCCTCCCTCAAACCCCGCCCTTGACCTCCCAACCCGCACGTCAACCCCACTACTGCCACCACTACTACCACCGGCAAACCCCCCCCCCTTGCCCAACACACACTTGGAGAGGACTGGTGCCTGCCTAACCTCAGGGCCAGCAGTGGGGCCCAGCTGAGGAGCAGGGGAAGCTGCCAACCACGGCCACTTCAACCCCGGCCATCCGGATGATTGCGTTTGTCAAGCCGCCACTCCGTGTCAACCCAGCGCAGGTTTGATCATCACAATTAGGCTGGATCAAGGATGCCTCTCTCTGCCACGGAGAGGAGTGAGGAGGGAGAGGGGGAAAGGAGGAGGAGATGGGTGGTGTATTTTGCCGTTGACAAGGCAGGAAGCAGGTGGACAGGCTCGCCGTATTTTTTCTGTCCCCATTCGGGACATGTAAGATGTCCACCTTCATCAGAGAATGCATGCAGTGTTTACCCTCTCATTACCTACAGCGCATCTGTTTTGCCCTGTCACTGTTGAGCAATGCATGCATATTTAAATGTTGCAACCCATTTGTAACCTCATGAATAAAAACATTTGCTGTATAAAGTCCAGAATTTCAAATAACATAAGTGCTCATGAAAAGGACTCCAATTAGCCTACCAAATAATCCATCCCATAACCCTGCCTTTTAGAACCAGCCCAGTGTTTTTATGCAAGCCTAATGGACATGGATATATGAAAAGGTCTTTGAACACTTGGTTCTATAGAGTATTATGACCATATGGTTACTGGCTGACCCCAGGCAACTCTTCAATAAAGGAACAATAAAAAAGCAATTATTGCAGACACAGAGCGTCCTTCTGGTAGCCTTTGTTTGATAAAGACTGGTCTACTTTGTAGCTCAGGTACAAAGAAGACACTTCACTGGCTGCATAATAGTTTTAGACATTCCAGAGAACTTAGCTCAATAGCCCAGGCTAATAATTCTAACCCCCTGATGCACAATGTATACTGGGTGATTAACTGGTAAAGGAAAAAAAGAAAGCGTTTAAAAAGGGCAAAATTAATTTATTTTTTCAATTATTTACACAGTAGGCACATATTTGATGTGTACTCCTAATGAAGTCAGATGTGAAGAATAAATGTAACATTGGTTATAGCTCGATAGTTACCTAATGCTGAAGAAAGTCTCTCAGGTCTTGAAATGTGTATGTGACACTTATCGCACATTCTCCTTATGCCACATTTAGTTCCAAATAACAGTATTCTTAATTTGTGTTAATACAGTAATCACATATAATAAAGGCCTAATACTGTGCTAAAAATATGCAGTGCTTGAAGGGTACAAAATATTAATTACAGTCCTAGCATAAATACATATAAATTAAGAATAGTATCATCCCATTTTCAAACTCTGGCAATTTTTCAAATCTAAGGTTATACCTCCCCCTTGTGGCCACACAAATGCTTAACACGAATCATCAGGAAGTCAATTCCTCCAATGTTTCAAAACAACTGCAGATAGATGAAACAGGCACAAGCGAAAGTTAGAGCATCTTTCACCTTAGGAGGAGGTAAACGTAAGCATCTGTTGTGGGCCAGATATATGATACATTATTCGACTGTTTTCTCAAGGTCGTTTGGCTGCTCTTGCTTTGGGGTGTGGGGGCAGAGCCCTCTCTTGTGTAGGGACATGATCTCTGAGAGGTACTTTGTGCTTCTGTCTCCTGGGTGGCTTGCCTGTCTCGTCCACGGGGTGTGGTCCCTTAGTCAAGAGGAATCGCTCCCATTCTGGAATATTCCCCTCAACAGAAGCCCAGTAACGTGTCTGTAGCAGAGCAGGAACAAAGTGTTTCCAGGGCACGCATTCGCCGTGAGAGTCACGCATTTCAGCCATTTCTCACGCAACACCTTGTATTTCTCATACATTTCAACCATGTCATTTAGTAACCCCCCCCCCCCCCCCCCCCCCCCCCCCCCCCCCGGCAATCTACATCTGAATGTACTATTACAGTGTCATCAGTCTAAAAGGTATCTGAGAGTGCTATTGTTAAATAATTATTAAATGTATCAACTTAAGAGGTTCAAAGGATAAAAATACAGGCGTACTGAGGATCCCTCACCTCAAGGGTCAGGACATCGGGGTGTGGGAGTTGCCTTGTTCTAAGACGATCCTCCAATGTCTGCATATCCTGGTGTGGGAATAAAGATTTAGGAGTCGGAATGTTTAAATGACTCAGTTACCAAACGTTGCTGGGACTTTGCAATGAGCCAAATGAGATGAGAAAGCCTGGAAACGACTCTCATTTAAAAAGAAGCAACTTTAGCAATATTGACGTCAGTTTATCTTAACGTCTCAGATTCTTTATTTTTACAATACAGCTACTAAGTAGATGGTATGGCTACCGCTAAGAGTTGCGCGTTTCTCTCGTGTGCGGCGGGCGACTGTTGCAACTGAAGTCTTCTCTTGCATTTATGTTCTTCATATCGACGCTCCATCTCGCGAAGCAACACAGCCCTCTTTCCTAAACTGGCAGAAGACAACGGTTGACTTTTAGTTGAGGCTGATGTGCTAGTACGGTGCTAAGATGAACTAGCACTACTGTGGCTAGATCAGGGCAGAGCCTCTAGCTAGTTAGGTCTACTACTGTACTGTACTGTACTAGTAGTACTAGCCCAGCTACAGTACAGTACTGTTAGCGTAGGTAGCTGTACAGTAGCCTATGTCAAGTAACTAGCTACCACTGGTACTACGTCCGGCCATTAATTCATAAATGCAAAACGTTTGATACAAATGTTGTTTAACTCACATTTCTTCGTGTTTCTTTCTTAAGTCAACTTCTTCTGGTAGACAATCCATTATTGCTGAACGGGTGGCTGACCAGCCTGTTCTTGCAAGCAACGTTTTGTAGCCATAGAAACACCCCGGAAATGAACTGTTTCAATCGTGGCAGTGACAGAGCGACATCTTGGTAAGGGAACAACACAAACCATCTCTCGACTCTCTAATCCATTATTGTATTCAAGGCTAGCTAAAAACTCTTGTTACTCAAAATAATCCAAATGTATCTACACCGATCTTTAATTAAGCCTGGTAGCCTAGGCATTTTTAGCTAACACTACACATTCTATTTGGAAAAATATACTAGCGTGGTATTGGTGACTCGGCTTTCAACAAAGTACATCAAAACTCATATTTTATTTATGTATAGCAATACAATGTACATATTAAATAACACTATAGAATGCTTTGATATAGCTTTTGACAAAACAAAACGTTTTCCTTTTTTTCTTATTTCAGGTTAAAAAAAGGAAGCAACAGCCACCTGTCCAAAATGGGTAAATGGATGAAATTATTCAGTGACTTACTGAGAGCTATTCTATTGCACACTTGACAACAGAATCATATCTCAAAAAGGGAAAACAAGGAAAGTAAGAAAATAACAATAATATCACAATCACTGCCTGAAAGATAATTGAAGGGGTGGATTTGTATGGAAATGTGATGAGAGCCACAATCTCAATGCACACAAACTTGGTTTCACCACTAAAGCAATGCAATTACATAAATGAAATTAGAGGAAAAAAAAAGTAGCTTCATATGAAAATATAAAATTCTATGATTATATACCATAGATACAAAGTTTCCAGGTAATGGCTGATCAAGGTAGCAAATCATATGTACAATTGTATTTGTGTGTATATAAATCAAAATGTTGAGTGAGGTTCGTAAATGGGATCGCTCAGGAATATGAAGGCTGAGTTCAATACATCAACATGAACTAGCTGAAGAAAACAATTTTTTTACCCCAAATGTTGGAGAGTTTTAACATAGTATGTGCCCCTCGAAAGGACATGGCTGGAATTTTTTTTTACGATGTTGGCGCAAACCCCTTACTTCCGGAAACCTTGATATTTAAAATACTTCTTTGTGTCTTTCACTTCAACAGAAAACTGGATACCATACAATCGCAGAAACACTTCCAAATTGACATGCCAGCTGACAAGAGCAGTGGTGATGCAAAGTTAGTAAAAGTTGCCCCCAGAAAGAAAAGAAAACCTCCATCTGGCACCAACTCTCTCCTATTTATCTTTACAGAAGTTAGTTCAAGTCTTTGGTAAACATTACAAATCATATCCCCACTGCTTAGTTGTCATAACTGAACTTTAATAATATGTTCTAATAGCCATGGCATTGTGCTGTCTTAAGAATTCACATTTTCTTTCAAATGCAAATCCCAGGTGGTCTCCCTTTCATTCAGTTTGAATCAGGATGTATCGGTAATTATAAAAATGATAATGTCCTGAAATTGTAATGTTGTGGAGAGGGAACAACTAAAGTCTGGCAAATGACAGTAAATGTACAGCGCTCTAGGACCCCAAAACCACAGTAAGTCTGTCCTTGCTTAGGCCACAAAATTCCAATCTAACTTCCTTTAGAGCAAAACCTTACAAAAGTCATACAATCATATCACATACAGTACACACAGCCACACACGCACACATGCGCACACACACACATTTCAGCAACAGTGAGGAATATAAAATATATACACAAGGCCTTGTGACACGTGAGCACACCAATTCTAGAATGTCCAAGTGAACTTAAAGACTGTGTCAGATGTAGACAATGGGCACCCCCTTCTTAGTTGTGTTTTCATGTCTTTGTGTGGTTTTGAATGATTAGCAGCACAAGAAGAAACAACAAGAGAACAAAAGAGAGGTACAAAGCAAAAACAGATACGGGCATGACAGTCTGTGGGTCACCTGACAGGGTCAGCTGACAGGGTCACCTGTTGAATACATTTTTGTGTGGAAATCAACTGGCCTCAGGCAGGTCATGACAAAGGACATCTACAAAATCACAAAGTTATAATGATAAGGATATATTCATATATGTATACATATACTTTCATATATTAAAAAGCATAATATAAATCATACAAAGAAATAAAAAGTTCACAGTAGCAGTAATGATACCACCTTCAATATTCATATATGAGTTGAAATTGCTAATAAGACTTGTAATGATAAATGGTGTGATATTAAAGAAAGAGAAGGAAGAAATTAAATGCCCCTACAAATGAGTTTTCAGCAAATTAGTGGTAGTAATGTGTATGCAGTAAAGGTGGCCTGTAGAGGGCATACAGAACCATGTTTGTTTTCATAAAAGCAGTTGGATACGAGGACTTTGCTATATTATGGAATGTTCAAATCAGAGTTTGAGTGTAGGAGAAGGAGGTTGATCAGCTTTGTATAGGCAGTAACACTGACATGATATAGTGCAAACAAGGAAAAGACAGAAGTGTTTTTCATTGTTGTGAACTCAAAAATCCAGGTGCAAACGTTCAGTAGGATAACATTAAGACATAAAATGGCGAAAAAATAAATATCAAAAACTTTTTATCAGTGTAAAAAAGTAATCAGGTTATTCGTTTAACCAAGAGTCTGGCAAAAAAGGCCTCAAAAAGTCTTGTTTTATATAGTCCTTGACGTTTTACAAAGGTAAGTGCCTCCCTCTCAGCTTGCCTTCCTGGGCTCTTGGGGCTACCAGGAGGCTCCTTCACACCAGAGACTCCATGCTCTCGTCTGGGTCCGACTCATCTGACATGGCAGCCATAGTGCCGTTTCTGTCCATGGACATGAGGCTAGCACCATTCTCCTTGGTGCCGACGAGACTAAGCATAGCTTTATAAAGGTACTGGTACTGATCCTGTGGAAGGAGGGAGGGGAGAGAGAGAGAGAAAGAATAAATCACCACGTTTCACCAGAGATATTCACACGTTTCACCGCCAACAGCCTTGAAATAATCCCACTCTCACCAGGTCAGTGAAGACACCAGGCCTCATGAGGTTGATCATCTTGGCCACCTGATAGACGTCCACGGCCCCCTCGCTCTCCAGCTGCTGAGACAGGGTGGTGAGGGCACACAGAGTCCCCGCCGACACGGCCCCGTACCTGCACAACCACACACACAGCGGGTCACTACATGTTGTCATTTAGCACACGCTCTTATCCAGAGCGACTTACAGTAAGTACAGGGACATTCTCCCCGAGGCAAGTAGGGTGAGGCGCCTTGCCCAAGGACACAACGTCATTTTGCACAGCCTGAGAATCGTACCGGCAACCTTCTGATTTATAGCCCGATTCCCTAACCGCTCAGCCATCTGACCCCCCATCTGACCATCTGACCCCCACACTAAACACTTCCCCCCCTGACTAAACACACCCCGAGACAGGAGAGAATAAACACATTCTCCGGGACTCGCTCTAACAGAGCATAGGGGGAGAACTTGTGGTCAATATACGTTTCGGGTTTCAATGGCAATGTTTGTATTTATAAAGTTCAGTGGCCATGCTCCAGCTCCTTGGCTGTCCCATTGGTCACCAAGTTGTCTATAAATGCACAATGCTCGGCTTCCCTTGACAGTGGGTCAATACAGGAGTGTAGGACCCTGGGAGAAACTGAATGTCACAATGAAGACTAAAGACAGATTAGCAAGTGAATTCAGCCAGGGATGACAGGAGAGGTTCTGCTCCTTTTAGCATGCGGATGTTCACAATGAACAGATTTCCACTGCTATTAGCAGCAATGTCAAGTGCCATAGACATGCACTGCCTAACAACCACGTCTCGTTGGCTAATGAATATGCTCAGTTAAACAACCGTCTAACTGAGACCTCTATAGGGGTGGGCTTCCATTGCAGTGTTCAGTTAACTGAATTGCTCAATTAGTCTTAACAGGGATGAGAGACAAGCAATCTTCATTATGCTAATACTTAAACCAGACTGAAGCTGTGTGGTTGGTGCTTGTGTATTGTTTCATGTTGCTGAAGTCTGTCACAACTAAAAGACGTTCATTAATCTTAATTGGACCATATTTCCAGTACCTTAGGTTGTTGCAAGTTTGACTGTCAAAATATTGAGCATGTTATCCTCTTACCTGTGTGTGTGTGTGTGAGTATATGTGTGTGAGTAAAAGAGATAGCTTAACTTAAGAAAGCTTTAATAGACAATTGTCTATTTTGTCATGTCTCTATTACAATCTACAATTCATTTCATGATTGAAGCCTAAGCGATGAGATATCAGGGGAGAACACCCACTGGGCCACAAGTATCCAGGTGGACTGAGACAGTAAGTGTCACTCACTCGTCGTGCACTATGGTAGGTCCATCTCTGGTGAGGGCTTCCTCTTTGATGACGTTGATGAGCTCAAAGGTGCTGCTCATGGGAGCATCAGGGTTGGGCCACTTGGGACACTGGAAATGACGAACCTCCAACACGTAGTCATCCTGAGAGAGAGGGAGCGAGAGAGGAAAAAAATGAATCCAATGCATATTTGAAGTACATAATGACTTCAAATCGCCTACGCACAGCGCGTTCTTGGCTCCTGTAGGCATGCACATACTGGTAGTCCAAACCCTTCACACCAACCTGGGTGGCCTCCAGGATGAAGTCGTGGATGATGATCTGCTCCTCGTTGGAGAGACACAGTCTGTCTTTACTGATGAGGGTTACGGTGAAGGCCTCACAGTTCATGGCCTCCTCTCGACTAGGCCAGTACACAAACTCATCCTCCGCCTAGAGATGGAGGGATGTCAATCAGATGAGAGGAGGTAGATGAGAGGATAGATGAGGCAAGACGACACGTCATCTAGTCTATTTTTGAAGCAGCGTCACACAGTTTACACGAAGCAAAGCACCCACGCTCACTACAACATCAAACTGTGAAAGGGACTGGGGTATCACTGGTAATTGGTAATCGCTATGGGAAATCACAGATGGACTAAAAAAAACCCTGAAAGTGATGAGAGAGGAGGAGATGGTGACTGCCACAGCTGCCTGTCTCTCGCCCAAATAGTGCTTTCTATTTAAGTCTTGGGCCAAGGATAGGAAACGTTAAACTTAGTGTTACAGCAGGCCTGTGAAGGATCATAATAAATGTGTGCCTGTGGGTGTGCGTCTGTAAGTGTGCATTTGAGTATACTGTGTGTGTGTGTGTTACCCACCAGTCCCTGGTTGTCAGGCAGCATGATAATGATCTGGGCGTTGTGGTCCCAGATCATCCTCCAGAAGTCCTTGGTCGTGTGAGGCAAAGGATGCTGGGTAATGATGAACTCGTTGCTCCTGTAGTAGCCCTGTGAAGTTGCAATAGAGTCCATAGATTCAAGCAAGGGCCATGATATTGTTACAGAGGAAAATAAGTGAGAAACAATCCAACGTCCCTCTCAACACAAGACCATGCTCGTCTGGATTGTTCCAAGCTAAAGATAATGTTTGGATTCTCAAGCAAGTGCCAAGCCCTTCAGCGTTCTTAAAGTAGACTGAAGAGTGTGCAATGGTTTGTTTAGAATAGATGAATACAATTAGTTAAAATTAAATTTAAATTAAAACCTAATGCAATAACCACAAAAACAGAATAATCAACACATTCAGCAGATACAGAAAGCTCTGTACCATACTATAACACTACATTGTTATCGCGGCTACTGTTGGGTAAACTGGTGCGCCGGGCAGTGAGGCCCTGGGACAACAGAGAATGACTGACAGCGGGACAGAGTGGCGGCTCACCATTATGTAAGAAGCATTGATGTAATCGGTGCCTTTCATGCCAGGCAAAGGTGCCAGCCCAACCCTCGCTCTCTCCGCTGTCGAGAGGAACACAGAGAAGACGGGGGATGGGTGTTGAGTCAGAAGAGAGCCAATCACAGTTGAGACGCACGTTAGCATAGGCTGACAAAGACGCATAAAGTGACATTTCGGAACTCAACCAGGTGGCCTGAGAATGTTAGTGTTGGAGAATGATTATAAACACTATGTTACGAAATAACAGTGGATGAATGACTAAGGTGGACCATGGTAAGCAAGAGATTGGCCACTGTCTAGACGTATGTGATCGTTGGTGCTTATATGAGGCTGGCTGGTGTTATGACAAAGTGATGTAGGTGAGCTGTCCAAACTAGCACTCACAGGGCACCACAGACGAGTTGCGGTTCTTCTCCTTGTTGCAGTCCTTCTGGGCGCTGAAGCACTCCACAAACCTGGAGTTGCACTGGGTCACCAACTGTGTACAGGGAGAGATGGATGTTACAAAGCCATGACAACTCATATATTGCTCTCATCAGCTAAGAAAACCATCCCAAATTCATCAAGATACTGTGCGTATGTGGACCATTGGAATACAATCAACAAGATATTTGACCACACCCTTCAGTACAAACACTAAAACAGGCCTGATATTTTCTGGAACTAAAAGAGAATTTCAAAGACTAGAAAGAAAAAGTATAGCAAAGTTAACATAATTAAAAGAAAAGTGGTCAATGTATGAAGATTACACCTTACACACAAAATGAATAAAGTTCATATAAAAAAATGAATAAAAAAAAGAGGTTCCAATCAATATACTATTGTAACTCATAAATGGCATTACGGAGAAACAAAAGAAATACTCTTCCACCCAAAATTATTAACTTTAAATCCCGTCTTGGAGTCTAATTGCATTAAAATCACAATGGCAGCCATTGTTTTGCAGGAGCAGACTCAATCTACCTCAACTTTGGGCCTAATGACGCAGTCAGCGTGATAGAATAATAAGAGACACACAATCCCTCCCTGTCGTCGAACCCCCGACGCCAACCCAGACCCCCCGCCGTGATTGGAGGACACGTCGCTGTGGCAACAGGCAAAAGTGAGTGGCATGGTTAAAGGCAGCCCTGGGAAGAGAAGTACTCTTCTACTAAATTAATTTCTATTCTAATTACACTTCTCTTCCTCTGCTGGGCCCCAAGGAGATGAATGGAGACTTTGTGGACAAGAGGGACTTCTAGGAGGAGAGGAGTTAAAAAGAGATATAACCCTGAGGTCTCTTCTGGCAGAAAAACAAGGAGACAAGGAACAGGGGAGGAGGAGAGGAGGAGGAGAGGAGAGAGAAGGGCAGATGGGAGAGAGGGAAGTGGAATGCTGCAGGAGAACAGAGGAAAAGAGAGGGAAAAGCAGGGAGTGGGGCGGAGCTACAGATCCAGATCCAGAGCTAAGATGGAAGGAGGCTGTACTGTGAGTGTGTGGAACTGGAGAGCAACAGTCTTCCAGCGTTAGAGAGCCGCCCTGACCTTGAACTGCTTCTCTAGACGCGTCCGGCCTCCGAGGCCTGGCGTGAGGATGCTGTTGACGTAGCTGTGGAGCTGGCCGCCCGCCACCTCCGTCTCCCGGCCCATGGTGGCCTCCATCAACGCATCGTGGATGAAGATGTACTGCTCCTGCAAGCCAACCAACACGGAGGTCAGACATACAGCTCCGGTCCAAGACACAGCAGTGACACACCGATAGAAACACACACAGACAAAACTATGTCTATTAAAAAAACCTTTACCGGGTGCATATTGAAAATATGTGCCATTTTAAAAGAAGGGAATGATGAACAATGCAGATTTTGGTGAAGGCCCACACTGGTGGTGTGACGAATGAAGCCTTTACTTTATTTACAAAGAGGGAGGGATTTAACAGGTTCAAACACAGCTGCAGAAGCCAGATAAGGCATTTGGAAGCAAGCATACACTCTACACTCAGGGGAGCAGCTCTGAAGAAATGCTTTGTTTGACTTCAATCACAGTACCTTCAAATGACAATGTGAATGCTGGAGTCTGAAGAGGAAATATTATTTGATGTTTCTCTTAGATGACGGGAGAAATTCCCCAAAACAAAGTCCCTCACAAACACACCCAGATCACGACGTACCTCAGTCTGGACCAGGTAGTTCCGCTGCGTCCGGATGTGTTTGAGGAACCCCAAGACGTTAACTGTGCTCTTGTCCTGTATCTGCTGCAGCATGCTGTCAATGACAATGTACGTCCCTGTACGACCAACACCAGCACTGCAGAAAGAACACACACACACGCCAAAGCCCCAATTAATACACCGAAACCACAAACCGGTGACACGTCGATCCTTGAAGACCAGAACAGAGACACCTTCTCGAACACGATCTAATGTCTACAGAAAAGGTCACAGGAGTTAAGTCTCTTTACAAAAGCAGCTTGTGACCCCTAGCTTCGACCGCCCTGCCGTCTCCCCTCTCCTCATTTCAAGGCTCCCTGCATGCGGGCTCAGGTAATGAGAGGAGAGGAAGTGGAGAGGCTTATTAAGGAAACGTGTGGAGGTCGAGCAGAGCACAGGCAGGTCCACAGCACCGACCATGATAGCAAGGGATCAACCCGGGTCATGAGTACTGTAATGAGGGATGCTGGACGAAATGTGGATCAGGAGAAGGTTGCTTTAGAGTGTGTGTGCGTGTTCTAAGGATTCTGGTCTGAGATGCCATAATGAGCTAAATGTGTGTGTGTGTGTGAGAGAGGAGCGGTGTGTGTGTGGTCAGATCTGTGGAGTCTCATTACAGGGTGGGTGGTGTGTGTGCCAGGCTGGCAGTGCAGTATAATTGAGTGTGTAGACACAGCGGGCCCGCCCTGTGAAAGGTCGTTATCTAACAGTGCGGGACACATGACATTAGAGACCATTACTCTCATTATCCAGGGAGGAACTTTCACTGGACAATTACAGCCCATTTCCCAGCCTGCACTGCTGTAAAAGTGCCTACTATAGAGTACACTCTACAGCACAGCCGTACTGATAATACAAGAACATGTTCAATATGGCTTGTCAAATACTACAGTAGTGGCCTGACTGAGGCCCCACCTAGAACATGCACCAGGGGAGCTTTGAGTCGTGGCTACCTGCAGTGGACCAGCATGGGCCCCATGTCGGGGGTCTGGGCGGCGGACGACCTGCGCACGAAGGTGAGGACGGGCAGGGTGTACTCTGGGACCCCCATGTCAGGCCACTGGGTGTAGTGGTACTGGACCACCGTCCGCTCGCTCTGACGGCCCTTAGGGTGCCCCTTCTGCCCCTGCAGGAGGGGGGGGGGAGGAGGAGGAGGAGAGGATGTGAGAAGGGGGAGAAGGGGGTGTTTACAGGTAGTTGAGAAGTGGGTTGAAGGAGGAGGTAACATTTGTGGGAGAAAAGTAGATATAGATAGAAAATATGTGATGATAGATTACAGGTTGTATCATAACGTGCAGCGTACACTGACAGACGACATCACTTCTGGAATAAAAACGTCACCTTTTTTACTTTCGTGTTGCGCACGGTGAATCGTCGTTGCGTGTAGCAGGCATGCACTTTGGTGGTCTTGAGCGTCACCACAATGTTTCCGTACTCCTCGCTGTTTTCTGTGGGCCAGTACTGGTCACATTTCCTCTGCGGGGGCACAAACAGACAAGCGCACGCACACACGCTCAGCACCTAAGGAACCCAGGAGAACCAGATCTGCTGGATCTCTATCTCTTTCAATCTATCTGCAAGCGTGAGAGGGCGTGCGTGAGAGATTGTGTGTGTATGTGTGTGTGTGCGTAGTGGGGAGGAGGAACCCACCCTGCCCTTCTCCACCAGGTTGGTGATCATGACGATGACACCAGTGTTCTGCTCCCACACCATCCTCCAGAAGTCCTCGAACGTGGACTTGAGTGGTCCCTGGGCCGCGATGTAGGCCTTGGGCTTGTTGTAGCCCTGTTGAGCACAGAGACGTGAGCCCAGATTAAACCACTTCCTCTCCATACGGCCACACAAAAACACACACACACACTAACACTGACACACATACACAGGCCTCCACACAAACCCACATACACCCACGTAAACACACACACATGTAAACACTGACAGATGGCCTTAAGTCATTTGCCACGCTTCAAAACTCACATCCACGTAATTGGCGTTGATGTAGTCACTGTGCTTGGAGTCCTTCCCAGCAAGAGGCCGCAGCTTAACACGACTGTGGTCATCTGGGAAACAGGCAGGGAGACGTTCAGGGTGTGTGTGTGTGTGTGCACCTGTGCAGGTGTCGGAGCATGCGTTTGTCAGTGAGCGTGCGCACGCGTTTGAGAGCGTGCCCGTGTACCTTGCTGAGTGTCAGAGCATGCGTTTGTCAGCGAGCGTGTGCACGTGTGAGTGAGCGTGTGTGTGTGTGTGTCACATCAGAAGCCAGCGAGCGTGTGCGCGTATGAGTGAGCGTGTGTGTGTCACATCAGAAGCCAGCGAGCGGTGTGCGGTGACAGCGGAGCCATGTCAGGCAGGACCCGGGTGACATGATGCGCCGGCTCGGCACAGTGACAGCCTGTCAGCGTGGCGTGCGTGAGGTGGCGGCACACAGGAGCACTCACAGGCCATGATGTTGATGTATCTGTTCTTGTGCTTGTTGTCGGGGTGATTGGAATGCTCCGACGTGATCTTCATGTCCGCCGTGCATCGCTGCACTTCCTGTTGAGGAGACACACAGCAGGAGAGGAACACGAAGGACATGTCACTCATGAACGCATTCAGGAAATACGCCAGCGTGTTTGTCACGTGTCGGAATGCCCGGTGCGTGTGAGAGCGGATGTGTGCGTGCGAGACAGCAAGCGCGTGGCTGTGTGTGTGTAAGCGAGTGCGTTCCTGCGTGTGTGTGTGTGTGTGTGTGAGAGAGAGCGGTTACATCCGTGTGTGTGTGTGTGTGAAAGACCAAGTGAGTGCATAGTGTGTGTGTGTGTGTCTGTGTGTGTGTGTACGGTCTCATGCCAGAGGGTCTCCTGGCCCAGAGGGCAGGATGAAGAGAGGACATCCCTCCACTGCCAGCTGCCTGAGGTCCATCCTGTCTGCATCCTCCAGCCCACAGAACAGCTGTGCTTCTCCCCCTCTCCCCTCCCCCTCTCCCCCCCTTCTCCCTCTTTAGCTAGACCTCTCCTTTCAAGTGGGAATGTCACGCTCTCCTCCGTGGCACTGTCACATCCCCAATCACGCTAGTCTCCCTGAGGTCAGCGTCACTCATTTAACTCGTATTAGTCACACCAACTCTCTGAAGCTTCATCGACTTTGAAAGCAAACGCAGCAGAACACTGTCCATACTCTGGAGTACAACAGTACTTTGTGAAAGTAGATCAGGCGTTTACTGAACGTACCTCAGTGTATAGATTATTATAAAGCGTCTTCACGTAAATAATGTAATAACAAGCTTGCTTTTGCACGCTGCTACAACCGGAGCATATGTTGCCAGCATCTCATTATAACAAACCACAGCAACTGTTGGTTTATGTAGCAGCATGAAAGGGAAGTGATCCAGCTCCCAATTTGGCATTAACCCCCCAGTCATTTCCTATAAAGATTTACAGGTTGACAGGCTCTTGAGACCAACTGGAATAGTGACTTATTCTGGGCACACTGGGGCCACCCCTGCGGGTGGATATTGGGAGGGTGTGTGTGGAGGTTGGGAGGGTGTGTGTGGAGGTTGGGAGGGTGTGTGTGGATGTTGGGAGGGTGTGTGTGGAGGTTGGGAGGGTGTGTGTGGAGGTTGGGAGGGTGTGTGTGGAGGTTGGGAGGGTGTGTGTGGAGGTAGGGTGTGTGTGGAGGTTGGGAGGGTGTGTGTGGAGGTTGGGAGGGTGTGTGTGGAGGTTGGGAGGGTGTGTGTGGAGGTTGGGAGGGTGAGGACAGGGCCTGGGAGGTGCTGTTGTTGCCAGAGCGGTATTATGTCCAGCATTATGTCTCAGGGACCCCTATGTGACACCCCGGGTGAGGGGCTGTGGTGGACAGAATAGGTGTGGTGGTTGAAAAGCCTCCATAATCCCGTTACCCTGGCTAACCTGCCAGAGCAGTGTGCGTGAAGCTCCCTGAATGTGTTCCCTGCCTTCTCCCTTACAGCAGTTTTCATATAACATAACCGAGAAACAATGTTTTATTTACTGGGCTCTGAATGAGTGCACATCGCCCACCAGTGTGCCAGGTTCAATCAATCATTACCTATAAAAAATAGACAGAACTTGAGAATGTCTCTCAGACCCTCCATCTGTATGCGCTGGCTGTTCTTAGCGGTCTTCGCCCCTTCACATACCCTGCCTGTTCACAACACCAAGCAACCGTCCTAGCCAAACCCATCACCCAGCCTCCCTCCCTCCCCCTCTCCCCTCTGCTCTCTTTCTGCACCCTACCCACGCTGGTGTGGGGCCAGGCTGGACAAAACCCTAGTGAAGGCTCCAGGGGATCTCCAGCCAAGAGGGACTGCGCTCCACTGCCTTCCCCCACCCTGTTGTCCCCATTCTGGGCAGGCATAAAGAGCAGGGGCGGGGGCATGCAAGGCCTTTCCATGGGGAGGGAAGAGGGGCCCCCTAAACCCACTTCCCAATGTCCATCAAGCTGCCCTTTGAACAATGAAGCAGGGTTAGACTGTGTGTGTATGTGTTGTGCTCCATCTTTATGAGGGAACTCATTAATAGGACACAGCAGATAACAGTACCCCCAGTAGCTGCTGCTGCCCCCCCCCCCACCCCCCCCCCCCACACACACACCTCTTTCAGTGGGGCAAGGGTTACTAGGCAATTCGGGAGACGTTTTCCAAGGGAAGGAACAATTGTTGTGACAGAATCTGGTGCAGGAGAGAGGGGGCAGGCAGCTCCAGAGAGACAGCAGCACATTCGACACGGTGGGTCTGCAGCTCACAGACCCAATTCCTCCCGTAAACTCGCTCATTAGGTTTCTCCCCTAGACCTGTCCCTCTGAGGGCTGAGGCTCAGTTGAAACGGTGAAACATCAAACCCACTGCTCCGCCTCAGGGCTTTCAGTCAGACTCACAGAGATATGTGGTGATCAATAGCAACGCCTTCAGCTGCTTGTTTTACATATACACAGGTACTGAGCTATGGACAGGTGGGGCTAATATTTATAAATATTCAACAGAATGTGTGGGCGCGGTGTGTATGTGGGTAAGTGTGTGCGTGGGTGGAAATGTTTGAGAAAAGTGTGTTGTGTCAGTGTGTCAGTGAGAGACAGAGATATGTTCTCTCCCGTCTACTCTGCGTTGCCAGGAGCAGTCTAAACTAGTCTACATCAGCAAAAAGGCCTCTCCCACCACATCTGCTCTAGGCCATTAACTGAACTATAGAAACCCTAAATGGACCACATGTCTTTATGGGACACGCAAACACACACACACACACACTCTCTCTCACACCCATCATCCATCACACCTTTCACTCGAATCCACAGTTGGCCCGTTATTAACACTTGGGCGGTGTGACATCATAGAACAGAGTGGTGAGTCAGAACATTCTCTTACCTCAAAGTCCCCCGAGAAGCCGTGTTGGTTGTTCGAATACAGCTCTGAGATGTGCTTGATGAACTGTTTGACTGGGATGGCGTCCATGTCGTCTGTAAGGAAAGCACAGCAACCACAGACAGACAGTCAGACAGACAGACAGACAGTCAGACACATTCTGGAAGAGTACAAGGGAACTGTTAAATGAACACTTCTTTCATCTTTTTTTTATTCAATCAAAAACTCTTTCTTCAAAGAACAATGGGTAGAGATTAACACAACGCAGACAGAGAGAATAGGGAGATTTGTATTCAAATCAAAAAGGCTTAGGGATCTGAACCGTCTGGCCCCCAAGACTCGTAAAATCTTTAATATTTCTCCCATACAAAGATAGGTCTTATTCATGTGCTTCAGCTGATGTTCCCTATATTACAGGTGGTCTGGGTTCACAGCTTTCATTGCCACCACAGGCTGTGAACGATTCAAACTCAATCTGCTCATGCTCATCCATTTTCTCACCAAAAAGAGGGAAAAATAGCAGGGGAGATTTTATTATCAGCTTTCTTATGATAATGGTGTTTGTGGTAATGGAGAAATATGAATCGGGTCTTTGTTAATGTTCTGTCTTAACAGTGCCTGTAGGAGTCCTGCTAAACGCTCACTTAGTGAGATGGTTAAATGGTCCATCTGAAGACTGAGGATGTATTTTTCAAAAAAGAAAACTTACATGTGCACACACAATACACATGTACAGGCACCACAAATACACACACACACACACACGCACGCACACACACATCCATCTGCAGCCAACAAAAGAAACCTGAAAACAACAACCTAGTCACGGATACTGTACTTGTGACATTTGATATGAAATGTTAACTTAATCTTCGACTAAAAAACGGATAAATAACTTTACCTCCCTCCATGCTTTCCCCATAAAAAATGAACACTCACACATACTGAGATATGCATATTTATGCAAATACCACAAATCCTCTCCTTAACTGTAAACACCGTTTAGAGAGGATAAAAAGAAGGTTACAGATATCAAAAGCAGTCTCATGTAAAATGGATCAGGACTAAATGAGGAAAAAACGCTGTCTCGAGACAAGATAATAGGACGTTCCAGACGGCCAGTGTAAGCGGTGTGTGTGAAGCTCTAACGTGTCCTCAGAGGGAGGTCTGAAAGAGGCTTAGGTTAGGGAGGTGGGGGCGTTAAGTGTGCCTGGCAGTCGAGACAGTTAGCGCCGCTAACAGCAGGTCAGTCATTATGATCCTATAAGACTACAGTGGTCCTCTCGTCACGGTCCTCCTCTTCCACACTGCTCCCTGCTCCCTGGCCACAACACGGGGTCTGCTGCTCCGGCATCCCAGCCCAAACTCCTATCCTGCCTCCCGCTGTCACACCGCACGGTCTGACGACACTATCTGCAGCGACCCATACTGTCTCTTCACTAAGCAACAGAACTTTGAGTGTCAGTAAACACAAACACACTTCCAAAGTTCATCTCAGCATTCAAGGCTGCTTTTAAACAACACATGGAATCATTCTTTTTGGAGAGAAACTAACTGGGCAACGTGTGAAGGACACTGAAGGCCGATTGCCAGCCCAGTGTGAATCAGTCCCAGTGACGGTGAGGTCTGATAGGACAGTTCTGTCGATGATGCATTTCCTGTGATTGAGTCAGACACAGACAGGCTTAACCCAGCCTTAACAGCCCTCTTTTCATCCGTCATTTCACTGGACATAAGTATGACTGTTTACCTCACACCTCAGCGCTCATTAACTTTCTCTACGTGTCAAAATGAAACTCCAACCTATTCTCTGTCACAATGACTGAAAGAGCTAAACACTCATTTCTTACAAACTCTCAGATGCCATGTTTCTGCTAATTATTTTCCAAAACTTTGGAACTGGTATTCAAGCCCGCAAAAAAAGAAAAGAAGTCTTTCTTTTCCAGAAGGAAGAGAAACTGTCTTTGACTCATTTTTACTGCTCCTTGTGTGCCATGCTGAGCTGTGCCATGCCTGCCTGGCACCAGCTTATAAAGGGTTAGGGGTAGGGGTAGGGTTAGGGGTAGGGTTAGGGTTTGCCAGCTTATATAGGTAGGCATATTAGCCACAGCTCGATGTGCTGTGGACATTGTCCATTGTGATAGGCAGTCCAAACTGTTTTGAAAGCTCAAGGCAGGATCTTGGAACTAAAGGACTATGTTGGGCATGCAAGACGGGATCAATCTTCATGCCTCTCAGGAGTGTGTGTGTTGTGAGTGTGTATGTGTGTGAGTGTGTGTGTTGTGAGTTTTTTTGTGTTGTATGTCAACGCCAGGCAAAACAAAACCAGCTGAGGTCTAGCACATCTATTGGAAACACTGATTTCACACTCACCAACACACACACACACAAAAACACATGTGCGTGTGCACACACACACCTCACCTGTGGCTACTGGCATCCTCAAGATATCAGAAAAAATGCATTCATTGCACTGTACAGTACATCTGCACAGTATTAATATTACATACCAAACACAGCTTATCAACCATCTGTTTGCTGTCAAGACCCAACACATTCCCCTTCAAATCTTCACATCAAAACTTGAAGTAAAATCCGAGGTATGTCTTCTTCCTTCTCAGGATGTGTCTATTTACTGCAATCAAAATCCATGATCTGTTATCACCTTTCAGTAAATCAATCCACGTGTCAGTCTCAACTCTAAGAGTGAGAATGATGACAGATGATGACAATCTCTGCGGTGTGCCATATGGGTGGTTGCACCCATGAGTTTCACCCTCATGTGACATGTGTCTGCTGACATGGGAGTGTGTGTAGGGAGAGTTGTGTGTACACACTGTGCATTATTAATGCTAATAGGACTCCTCTGCAACCAGAGAAGGGCAAGCCAGAGGGCCCCTCCCTCATGACCCCTGACCTCTGTGTAAGAATAATCCTGAACGGTGACCACCTACCCAGCACAGGCCGCACGTCGTTCATGAAAGCTACTGACTGGTGTCGTTTACCTGGAATAGGGATGACTGGAATGCTCTCATTGGGCACCACTCTGGGCGAATTACTGTCCTCCACGTAGAAATGAGCTGTCTGGAAACACCTCCTGAGAGAGAGAGACAGAGACAGAGAGAGAGAGAGACAGAGACAGAGAGAGAGAGAGAGAGAGAGAGAGAGAGAGAGAGAGAGACAGAGAGAGAGACAGAGAGATAGAGAGAGAGAGAGAGACAGAGAGAGAGAGAGAGAGACAGAGACAGAGACAGAGAGACAGAGACAGAGAGAGACAGAGACAGAGAGACAGAGAGAGAGAGGGAGAGAGAGAGAGAGACAGGGAAGGGAGTGAGACAATATTCAGCCAAACATCAGATGAGTAAATCATGTTGGTGTTTTGTGACAGCAGATGCTACAGGTGACAATCCCTGTTAAGTACACACAGATGCCAGGGTGAGGCGTTACAGGATCAAGGCGGACTTTGAACTCCTTCAGACGCAGGATAGGAAACAGACACACACACACACACGCAAAAAGACTCACTCACTGCTCAGTCTGGGGCAGACTAAAGATTTCACATAAACATGTGACACTTAGAATCCTCCATTTTGAAAGATTGAGCGTTTAAAGCAGAGCATTGGTCTAATCCACAAGACTAGGCACACATAGCAGGCATATCTCAAAGGACGTGTGTTTGAAAAGACCGAAACGGCAAGACTAAGCAAAAAAACCTCAGGAGTTGAACACAGTCGAAGACATGCATTGCTCCATGCCTGCTTGGTCGTGTTTCACTGGTCCTTGTTGTAAAGAGATCTGAGCAGCAGCGCGCTACAGCGATTAAAGAGGCAGCATGAGGCACCTTGAGCTGCTCAGAGACTCCAGACAAACACACTCAACATGGGTCTAGGTCCACACAGAGAAGACCTACACTTCTACTGGAAGGGGGGGGGGGCAGTGAAGTTAAACAAATCAATCAGAGTAGTGAACTGCCTCTCATTCACAACCAGAAGCTATGTCCGTTTGAAGAACAGAGGTGGGTTACAGTGATAGTGTATGTTGTTTGTATGTGTATGAATGTTCCCCATACCTCTACATGCTGATTATGAGCTTGTTCAATGAGTATGTGAACGTGTACGCCAGGTAAGTAGGTAGTTACTGAACTTGTAGTTTGTTTGTTTACCTGTGTGTGTATGGTAGCAAATGCACATGGCTAGTGCGTCTTCTACTCCTACCTGTATTTGATGCAGAGCAGAGAGCAGATGCTGTTCATCCTAGAGAAGGGGAGAGAGGAGCGAAAGAGTAGAGAAGAGTAAGAACAGCCCTGGCCGGCAGCTTCTGCATGCTGCTACTAAACCAAACAGATCAACGAGGGGAGGAGGGGAGGAGGGGAGGAAGGGAGGAGGAGAGGAGGGAGGAGACAGAAGATCCTGCCCTCTCTTTCCCTATAAGGTGGCTGAGGGAGGGCTTGTTGCCCTCGGTAACAGGCTTGACTGAACCGATTTCTGACCATTCACAGGCCATGGGTAAGCTCCCTGTCCACTTTCTGCCAATGAGGTGACAGCGGGGGAGGGGATACAATGTTACATGGGGGTCAAGCCCTGGTTTTTGCTCAACGATAGGATTAGAATTACCTAACAAGGCCCCCCCCCCCCACACTCCCCCCTTTATAACCATAACACCTGCTACTGCCCCGAAGACCACACTACCTGACAGACTGTATGTGTATATGGTTTGTGTCTGGGGGAAGGTGTGTGTGTGTGTGTGTATGAATGAATGTGTGCACTCATGCGTGCGTCTCAATAGATCCTCTATAGTGACAGGTTCCCTGCGGGTATGGGGCAGTGTGTTCAGGGGTTGTCGCCATCTAACAACATCTCTGTCACACACACACTGACGCACACACACACACTAACTCCAATCAGGTTATCCAGGCAGGACATGTTAAGCTGAGCCTAGGGGCTAACCCAACCCAAACAGCCAGCTTAATCTTCCTCAGCCTGCTGCTATAATCCCAGTCCCTGCTACTGTAGAGGCTAGACCCTGACTAATCAGAGTACCTGTCAGACACGACCACTACTGTCAGGACTATATTCCTCTGATGATGAAAACTCAGGCTGGTTAAACGGATCCCAGATGGAGGGAAAAGGTTTCATGTTCCATGTGCTCCTCGCAGGCCCCCTAATGGCCACACATGTTACTGCGCGCCCTCGCTCCACCGCAAATGGAGGGCCTCGGGTGTGGTGGCGGGGTTTAGCTCTGAGGGGCAGGCTTCGGCTTCAGCAGCCCTGCACATGCTAACACCAACCATTAGGGCTTGATCTCTCCGCTGACCCGGGGTCAGTGTCCAGGGGCGACTCCATTCTCCTGGGTCAACGACCGACAAGGGGTTAATCACCTCTCCGTGGCGGGTGACCTTCGCTGGAGCCGCAGGGGGTGGGCGTGCCGAGGGAGCAGGGAGGTGATGGCTCTCTGTGGGGGCCTGCTCTCTGAAGTGAGGCTGCTGGCATTAGCGTCTGTTTAATGGCTCTGGATGGGGGCTCTATTCCCAGTGTTGTCATGGGAGTAATGAGGCTTGTGAGGTGGAACGTTTCATTCATTGCTTTTTGATATCGGCAAAAGACTGTGGACGATAAATGCGCAAGGGCCAAGAGAAACGCATGTGTTGATTTGTCAGTGTAGGTCATTGACGAGTACGCGCGCACGCGTGTGTGTGTGTGTGAGAGAGAGAGAATTGAGACAGAGAGAGATCGAAAGAAAGAGATAGAGGGATAGAGAGAGAGAGAGAGAGGCAGTATGGTAGTGTGTTTGCATGCCTTCATGTACCAGCACAGCTATTTCCTCCTCCCCCCCAGCCTCCCCCGCCTCCCATCCCCCCCGGCCCCCCACCTCCCCGGGCCCCCACCTCCCCGGGCCCCTAATCTGAAGTTGCTCTTCTCTGGTGTGGAGTCGTGAAGGGGAGCAGATGGCCCAGTGTGACCCTGGGGTGTTAGCCCACCGTGGGGCAGGGCAGAGGACGACCACAGACCACTGGTGCTGGGGAGGGCCAACACACACACACACACACACACACACACACACACAGGGAGTCCCTACAGGGAACATCCGTGCGGTAAAACCGAGGCTCATGCCTGAAGAGGAGCCAGGAGAAGAGCCAGCTAAGTGCAGCGGTGAGTACTAACCTCCAGTAGACCAGCACAGCCAGCAGCAGGATGAGGCAGAGGAGGGTGAGGGCAGACACCACCACCAGGGGGACCAGCCACTCCACACGGGCCATCCCAGCGGCACCCTGCCGGGTCATGTTGTACACCGTGGTCCTCTCTGGAGAAACGGGCAGAGACAAGGCACACAGGAAGTGGCACACACAGTGCATCCCATTTAATGAGCACCTCATTTTCACAATTAAATGTTAGTAATTACTTTTGTAATTAAATGGGTATTGAGTGGCGCTCACCACCCGGGGGAACACTAATAGCAGTAGTCGAACACTTCTTGCTAAATTGGTTTTCCAAAATTAGCCAGTGACCTACAGCGTCACATTTATAGATAGCACAACACGGCTAAATGTTGTTCTTCTCACAGCGAAACACATCAACCCCCAAATAACAACGACGAGTAACAGATTACCCGGGCGCTCCAAAAAACACACTGTCTATCTGTCTTCCTCCCAGATACACGCACAGAAAACTCAACCTGTTCTGTAAACACAGCCCATAGCTACCAACCACAGCCCTGCACTCTGCAGCCAACCATCTGTGCTCCCGCCTGCCTGCCTTCCAGCTCGACGCAGCTAAACAGACCGCCGCGCTCCGCGCTGTGTGAACACAGCCAGCGGTTCTGCCTACCTTGGCCTGCTAGTCCAGTGCTGTTCTGGGCCCCCATGTTTGCAGTCTGCTAGCGCGAGGCTACGGGCTAACCCTGGGATGCAGAGAGAGAGGCCTCCTGCTCTGCAGCGCAGTCTGCACTCTCCTCTAGCTCAGGCTTCCTCGCCCACCATGCACACACACACACACAGGCACGCACACACCATGCAGGCTGGCGCGGTGCAGCTCTCTCCCGCTCTCTCCTGCTCTCTCCCGCTCTCTCCCGTCTGCCTCACGCTAACACGAGTCCCTGCAAAAACAACGGGGCCGGGAAGTCGCATGTGTGTGTGCGCGTGTGTTGGGGGGGGGGGGACTCGGAGACATACACACACACACACACGACCGCTAACGAATGTGCACATTGGTACACACACATGCACACACCGATGCACACAGGGTCTGCATGAGTGTAGTGGCAGGGAGCTAAAAATGGAGCAGAGGGTTTTTCCCCCTGCAGCTGTGCCTGTGCTCTGAGCTCATCTCGCTAGGTCTGAAAGTAGGAC